>NW_008611287.1:0-13615 GCF_000691845.1 Merops nubicus
GAGGATCTTAAATTCAACTGCTTCATTATGTTTCAACTCATCACACAGAATGGCAGACTACTCCTTCCCCCACAAGTTGACATGGCACCTTTACTGTGTCAAGGCATTATTTAAACATTAAAACCTGAGTGAAAGTAAACTGATAGACGTACAGTTCTTGCTGACTGTCCACAACAGTGGGGTGTGTTGGTTGTTTTTTTTGGTTTTTTTTTTGTTTTTTTTTTTTTTTTAAAATGTATCAACTTTTTTTTGTTTGTTTGTTTTGTTTTTGTTGGAAACTGGAAGAAATAATGAATGAAAAAATTAAAAGAAGCGATTATGTAAGAAAGAAACGTGGCATCTTATTTCACGAGCCAGTTTGCATCTCTGCTAAATCACTAAGGGGTGTGCTATGTGATCTCAAAAGCAGCAGAAGAAAAGAAAGGCTTGTTTTGGAGAGGATGGTGACTGGATCAGAATACCATGATAATTATTGTAATTAGGAAGTCTTCAATTTTGGGCAAACTTTTTTTTTCCCCCCCCATGCTATAATATGGTGTATCTCTGTAGTAAGGGTAAACAGTTTTAACTTTGGAACTTTGAGTTATGTCCTGCTCAGGGTGGTTCTCAGCCAAAGATTGCTTATGACTCACAAACTGAGCCCAGCAGTATTGCTTTTTCACTTTTTTTTTTTTCCTCTTATTTATATAAACCTGAATACTTTATCATATGTGTGTTTTATAAATGCCTGGATGTAGGTTTTGGTGGAAAGGGTGGGAGCAGGAGCAGTAGTGACCACTGCGGGAGGCTGCTGGGGACTACCCAGCAGTGCTGCCCACACATCAACACTCAGCCCTTTGGGGGCCCGCTGTTGGGGTACAAGGCATGAGGGAAGGGCAGCAGGAGGCACTGCAGTGCTGGTACTGACCTCCCAGGGACTACAGGTGCTACAGGGTCCCAACTTCATTACTTTCCTGCCAGCCTTTCTGGAGATGAGCATCTTTGATAGGACTTTCCTAGAAGGATGAATATAGATCTGCCTCTGCCATCTGCTGTCCAGTTAACCCAGTGAACGGTTTTCACTCCAGCGCTAGAGCAGCGCACGGCTCTTCCACACCCCACCACTGCACAACTGGGCTGCGTGCTCACTGGGCAGGTCAGAGTGCACTCCAATAAACCAACACGTTTATTAAACACTGCATCTGCCAGGCCGCTCACACGCTACTCAGCACACATTTAGTCTTCAGATTTTCTATTCTTTTCTTAGCCAGTGTAGGTAAGCGCTGAGTCTGGGCGGCATCTCACGTAAAGAACAGAGGACTTCTATTTTTTAGTTGCTCTTTCCACATGCCTCTGCAAAGCAGTATGAAATACTTCCACAGCAAAGTCGACGTCCTTTTTAGTAATGCACAGAGGAGGTTTAATTCTAAATGTCTGAGGAGAGGGGAGGAGGGGGAAAAAATGTTAAAACCATATGGAAAGTATTAATACAGTTTCTAGCAGCTCATCTAAGTCAGCACTCACCTTCTGCACAAAAAAAAACCTGACCAAAAGCGTGAAAAATAGTATTACAGAAGAACAGGGCCTGAGCCTTCTGATAAATGCACTCTGATGTGATGCAATTTTGGATTCAACTGCACACAACTCCCCACTCCACTCTTGTGACAAAGCAACTGCCTCCTACAGAGACCTGATGAGAGCAGGCCCTGTTTGCAGCTGTTACTCCACACAGATCTTGTGTAAAATGAGGATTTGTACTAATAAAGAACAGAGACATAGGCATATTTTCCTTTCTGTCAGCTTTGGTACAGGGAAAACCAGTTATCTGTTTAGAGTGGCAGGCTCTTGCTGATTTGTCAGCTGATTTGCTGTCACAGGCTTTTTTTTAAAGACTTCAAAGAGAAAGTATTACCAAAGAATCACTAAATACTAACTTCCAGTTAGTGTATTATAGCTTGAATGCAAGTTGGTCAGGAAGGGATATAAGCAGTTTTTCTCAAGAATGTAGGTTCTTACATTCAAATGTTTGATCTGTATTATAATGTTTCAAAGAATATTTAACTTCCATAAATACTGAACTTTCAGTATTTTTGTCAGCTTAAGTTTTTCTGGTATTCTACCACAGGACTTTATACAGGAAGAGAGGAGTAACAGTGCTTCCCACCCACAACCCCCACTGAAGCTAACAACCACAGAAAACCAGCACTCTCACAGGACAGAATCAGACTTCACTATGTCCTGAGCTGCATCCTGGTACCCGTGTGCGGGTCTGGGACTCGCAGAGGAACCAGTGAGGTGACAGATGCAGCGTCTCTGTCATCCAGAAGCTGCTTCCTGTGTCAGAGGACTTCAGTGACCTGACCAGCCCTGAGGCAGCTCTCTGCTATTAACTCACAGCTGTAGGACCCTGTGGGGGGGTACAGCACAGTGCCTCTTCAATTGGTATGGGCTGATGCTCATTCCATGCAATGCTCACTTTCGTGTTCCATTGCTGAGCTTCCTACTAACAACTCATTATTTTTTTTTTATTACCATGCAGGTAGAACGTTAATACCTCTCCAGATGGAAGGAACTAGTAAACCAAACCTTGTTCTGTACTGACAGGTCAGGTGATAACCTGAACAGCAGCAAAGACTCAGCAGGCCTGAATATTGTTGATTTCTTCTACTTAACAGATACTACAGTACTTTTCTAGGGGAAGTTGTCCCTCTGAAGGAAAACTCCAAGCTTAGAGCTAGTTCAGCATACTTGAAAATGGTCAGACAGCTCCTTCCTGATTTATAAAATAAGAGAAATTAAACAAAGATAGATCCTAAGAGTACGTTTTCCGGTTTATTTACTAAACTGAGTTTAGCTTGAGGGAAAGGAATGTAGTTTGTGAGGACAGAAAATAAGCTTTATGTATAACCAGAGGTTCAGTACCTGGCCGTAGAGTCCTCCTTTGCCGATCAGAACCCCCATGTCTTTACAGTCCTCCCAGATCTGAGCCATTTCTTCAGCTGGAAGAGGATGGCAACTGTACTGAGGAAAGAAAACACTGAACTTCACTTAGATATTCTCACTTAGTTATTTTCCAGTCTCTGCAATAAATCCCACCCCCATCTCTGGCTACAAAAATTAGCTGCATAATTTGTCTGCTTTCTGAGGTAAATTTGTGCAAGTAAGGTACACGAGTCACTGTTTACTCAAAGCTTGTGAAATATGTGAAATGCTGCAATTTTCTGGCTCATTTTTAGCCAGAGCAATGTTTTCTCATTTTGCTAGCTGTTTTTTAACAGAAAAATCTTTCTATTATTTCAACAGAAATAAAATGTGATAGAATTTTCAATGACACTGTAAAGTGAAAGGAATAAAGTATATCACTAACCTTATCTGTCACCATCTCCACTCCAATCATAAGTCCCCTGCCACGGACATCTCCAACAATCTCAAATTTATCCCGTAGTTTGGCCAACTCCAATAGCATATAAGTTCCCACATCCTCACAGTTTTTTAGTAGACCATCTTCTTCAATTGCCTGGTTAAAATGATACACTACAACAGTGTTGTGGGACAAGCTTCCAATATACTTGGTTAATCCCCATTTAGCTTGATGACTCATTAACACTCATCTCACTTCCTTGCAGACTGCTTTCCTTCCACTATGGTCCTCACATGTTTTTTCTCTTATAGTCCTCTAATGGCATCAGAGTACTACTTGTGTTGCTGTGGCATTTTCACATTTTACTTACTATTCCATAAACATAATCCAATAACTCATGCTTACATGTAGTCAAAACTTAGAAATACCTGGCCAGCAGGATTATTTTCAAAATCTTACCAGAAATATTTTAATTTTGTCAGTGTCATGAGAAGCCTATCATTTCACAAGGCATACTGACGTGTACTAGGCAGCCTTTTACCAAACAACTGTAATACATGAATATGTTTATGCATTTTATACTCATCAAAAAAATTTCTCACATATAGCTTTATAGTAAGGATAAATGTTTACATTTTTCATCTTTTGCTAGAAGAGAAAGCATGGAATGTATAAATTTATATAAAGTTCTGCCTACATCAAGAACTGCAGCTCCAATTACACAGGCTAAAGGGCTTCCTCCAAATGTATTGAAGTGAAGGTTTTGAGCCAAGGGACTTGCAATCTCTAGAAGAAAAAGAACAACACTGGTTACTCTTACAATGGCTTTATCTTGGTAACAGTACTCACCAGTTTTAGCTCAACTCTTAAGTTAAATCTGCTGTGCTTTAACCCTGACTCTGCTGGAGATAATGCAATAGGAGGGATTTTTTTTTTCCTGCAAGTAGTCTGTGGAATATATGGCTATTTCTAAAAACTAGAGTCAGGCAGATGCTAAAACCAGACTTTTAAAAAAAGGTCACACTTCTAACACATGCCGTCAGTTATCCCTTTAAACTGACATCTACAAATTTCCTTCTCTAGAGTCGGCTAGTCATTTCATGAATCAACGAGCTATCCTGATGCCATACATACTTGCAGTACATTGTTTAGTAAAATGGCAAATTCAGTGAGGATTTTCAGGATCCAGGTGTACCAATGACTCACAAGATCATCCCCGCTTCAGTTATGCAACTCGTCCCATTTAAAAAAATCTTTGCACTGGTATAGCACAGCCCTTAGTAAAACAAATGAGTCATGAGAATCCAATCCATTTGTCGAAAGATGGACTGTGACAAAGATTACTAATGAAGCTCAGCTGTTTGAACACATAGTAAGTAATTATTGTATAATATATTTTTAAATTGCTCCATTTTGAATCTTAGCAGAACAGAACACTCATACCTTTTGATGTAACAACAGCCGCCATTGGAAAGCCATTACCAATTCCTTTTGCAAAAGTAACAATGTCAGGGACTACATCATGAGTTTGAAAACCCCACAAATATCTGCCTGTCCGTCCAAATCCCGTCTGTACCTTTCAAAAGAAAGATCCACAGAAATCCCTATCACTCCCTGACATTTTACAACATGGTTTCTTTCTCCTTTCTCTCGTTACTGATTTGCATTATACTACAACTACACCTGGAGTCTACTTGTATTAGCATCCTTATGCAGATGACTTTGCACAAAATTTGTAATTGGCTTTTTCTTCCACTTTTGAAAGTGATAACGTCACATCTTGGGCATGGTGACAAGCACAAATAAGCTGCAGCTTCCATTTCAAAATGGAGAGTGGCCTTGTATTTCAAAACCAATCTCAAAATTACTGATTTCTACTACTGCAATGCTTGAGGTACGCATCACCATAATTTTGAAACATTTTCTACTGCTTCAAAATAGCTTTAGCTAAGCAAATTCTGTTTTATAAAATGCATTTGCAGGAGTACATCAATCAACTTCTTTCTCGAGTTTATAAATGCCAACAACACTCGTAAGTGTTACGCAACAAACCTCACATCACAGCTGGCACTTACTAGCTGCGTATTTGTGTGAATTCACTGTTCCCAAAAGGTAAGGACTGAAGTCTGCTACTAATATTACCTATGTCTAAAATCAGAATACCACATAGTAGAATAAAGGCAGTAAAAACTGGGAATAAAGCAGTAAAAACTGGGAGGCTACGATGCTTGGAAAAATGCCCTGTACAAAACTTAAGCTATGAAGTGTGTAGCGTTTCCTTTAGATTACTTCCCAGGCTTCTGCTTTCCCTTCACTTGTATTCTTTTAAGAATTCTTTTAAGATGACTTCCAGAGGTACCTCAAACTAGAGCTCCTCTTATGTTTAAAAAAAAAACAAAAACCAAAAACCTTACTTCATCTGCAATACAGATGCCCCCTCTTTCCCGGACTAGCTGATAAGCTTCCTTTAAGAAATTTCTTGGGTACTGAACAGCTCCATTAACACCCTGCCAAGACAAAATAATTAAACGAAAAAAATCAACAAAGACAATTACTTCAGGAACAGACAAGGAAATGGGAGTTCCATTGTGTGACTATCCTATAATAAGAAAAAATACCAGCAGCCCACAGGTAATAGCAACACTGTTGACTCAAGTTTCTGGCTTCAGCAGTGAAACTGCTTCAAGAAGTTACTGCTCAGGTCACTCATTTCCATTTCACCAGTCAGTTTGCTGATCCGTTAGTTGTGCTGGTATAAATGTTTGTGAGGCCATACTGTGAACTGGATCACTGTAAGACAGAGTCAATTAAAGACAAACTGCCCAAACAACTACCTTGAAAACCTACACACTGAGAAACTCAGAAATTGTGTCCGAAGGCAAAGTTAACCAGAGAATTCACATCCCACCCTTTGTTTTAAGATTGTTTCCTCAATTTCTGTTCACCTGGCCAGTTTCAATTTGGATCAGGAACTCCAATTTACACCTGGATCGCAATGGCTTCTTAGGCCTAATTATGTGAAGGCTTAGAAGACAGCAAAAACAGGGAACAGCTCCAATTTTCTCTGTTGTCACAATTTTCACTTTTTTTCCTTGTCTTTGCTGTTGCTGGGATATATTCTCCATTCTTTCAATTTATGAATCAGATATACAGCAGTTCTGAAACTGGGGTGAAGCACCAAGATAATTAATCCTGCGGCCACCGCACAGTAAGAGCTGCTAAAAATACAGTGGACAACACAGCCAGGAAGGGGTAGAAGGGGGACTGAGTTAAAGTTTACAGAAACAGTAAAGAGAAAAGCAGTATGAAATTTGGAAGGAGGCATTAGAAACAAAATCATTTGAATGTTTTGCAGTACTTGCAAAATGGCAAGCTACATACTTGAATTGGTTCAGCAATAAATCCAGCTATTGTCTTTGGCACAGTGGTGTTCAGAGTATCTTTGAGCTGTTCAATGTACTGGTTGTTTGCATGACATACACCTGTTTACAGGGGAAACAGTTTAAAGCCAATTTACTTTAAATGACACAAAACTAGTTTCAGAACATGAAATTACACATCTAAGCAACAAATATTATCTGATGGTGCAGTAAGTATCATCTCTCAAATACCCAATAAAATGCTAAACATTAAAGGAAAGAGTCCCTTATGTTCTCTTAAACCATTTATACCCTAAGGAACGCACGTTCCAAAGCAGCAAAGCAAAGCTGCCAGACAGTAAGAGGTTACACATTATACGCAACCGTCAGCTAAAGGTTAGAGAAAGTGTTTGTGAGTCACCTACACATTAGCAGAAGGAACAAGCAGACACTTTCTCAGGGGTTAATAAACATCAGCATAAGACATAAGAAATTGTTAAGTTACTGCAGGTCTGAGGATTCTGGAGAATACAGCTGCCTATCAGTCTATACTGAAATAAAGAACAGAGCATTTAATACAGCTAATGTAAGCACTTAGTACATTTGCTAGGGAGGTGAAAGCTAAAAAGAAAACATTGTTATGGATGCATGTGATTTAAAATATTAAAGAGTGCCCATTGAAGCAGTGGAAAAAATTTTCTGTAATTGTTTTTAACAGGAAATCAACACAGGAGCTTTCAGATTGTGCTGCTTATGCAATGTTTTGCCCTCTGAAAGACTTCTTGTCTATCATCAGCTTCAGGTTGTCTTTACTACCAGTAGTATTGCAAAACAAAAGCTGGAGAGCTGTCAAAACTTCAGAAATGGCAAAAAACACCAATCAACATTTCTGTTCTTCCACATATGTGAAACAGTTCCACAGCTTCCAGTGCTGACCATGACAAATGCTGCAAAGAAAGTCTGCGATTTTAAGAAATCTGAGAATATGAGGTACCACGTGCCCCCAGATTTTCTCAGTGGGAAGCAGGTACCTGAAACTCTTCACAGTGGCTTCTTTGGTTGCTCTTGCAAATCCTAACCAGAGGTCGACCTTTCATAAGGAGGTAAATATACCCTATGTCCACAGCCCTCTAGTATTCTCTAACCTAAAAGCCAAACACTCTTTGTCATTGACCCACCTTCAGAACAGCTGCATTTTCGAACAGTTTGCACTGGAGAATCTCTGCAATGGCTGCCTCCCCATGGGCCACGAAAAACATCTGGCAACATTGTCTGTCAAGCGTTAAAGAGAAATAGCCCCAGATTTGATGTCACCTTTCTGAGAGATGTTTTGATCATACTTAGGGATGATTAATATAAAAAAATTAAAAAAGCCTGTTCAAGTCAAAGGGCATACCCAGCTCAAGCAATGGTAAAACAGAGACAGTTTTGGAATCAACAAGTCTATAGACTATTCCAGCACCAGTCACTCTACTGATGATTTCCTTCATTTTGTTCTTTGAGTCAGTTTGCAGTTTTGGTTATCTAAGAATCATAGCAACATTTTAGAGTTGCTGGTAGTACTTCCAGAATGATAAAAATCTGCAAAATACAAAGAGGTAGGCAGAGCTACTAGAGTAATTACAACTGCTTATGAAATACCACATGGCTTTAGGCAACTCGTTTACTAAGCGAGGTTGGGAGGCTGCTATAGAGGAGCCTACCAGTGCTGTGGCTGAGCTATCACCAGTGCAGATCAGAGTAACCAGTGTCAGCTTCTAGTAGACAGAAGGTCATTGCCATCTGCTCATCGGCAGGGAGATAACATATTGCCATTTATCTACAGCTTGTCTCCAACAGACACGTCTCCTGTCTTGCTGAAATGAGGGACATCATAGGCTTTTTTTTCATTCCAGGGAAGGATCTACTTCACACCAGCTGAAAGCAGCTTTGCACAGATTCGGGAAAATAAAACTGAGAAAAGGGGTTCTGAGCACTATTACTTAGCACCTTATACAGACCTCCATGCAAACACCAAGCATAACTTAAGAATTGTACATTATTACCACTTGTGCTATGGATGCCCTGACTTCAAATTAGCTTAAGTGACTACAGAGAAAGAAAAGGGACTCTGAATCTTCTTGTGCTTACACTGCAGCAACAGCTATGCTGCCATCTAGTTACTGATCATAAAGCACTTTGAAAACAGAAAATGGGCTAATTGTTGAAACATTCAAATAAACTGTAACCCAGATTATTTAAAAAATAATAATAAAAGTCTCACTGTTGAACAGCCAAGGCCATTGGCAACACCATGCTTATAAAGACCAACAGCTGTCAATCCCAGTGTGTAAGCGCTGCCTCCATGGTACGATCCTCTGTGCAAACAAAGCATATGAACACCACTCACTTCCAAGAAGAGACTGTGGCAATATTAGTTCTGAGAAGGCATGCTTCTGAGCCACAAGTTGTTGGGGAAAATGTGCATTGTTACACTCAAAACAAGAAGACTCCTACTGCTATTTTTGGCTCTGGTTTTACAAGATGTATGACTGCCCATCTGCATCAGTTTTGTGGAATTTCAAATGTTAAAACTGTGAGGTAACATTTGCAAGAAGAGAACAATGACTGGAACCAGCAGCAATTCAGACAGTGCCTCACAAAGTTCTGCTGTAGCACCTGAGCCCTAGAGAGCAAACGTGTTTGCTCTTTGAATCTTGGGAACTGCTGCTCTCTCCAACAGATGCTACCAATCATTAAACTACATCGTGGTTTGCTGCCAGTCTCATACGCAACTCAGAAGTTCACTAAATGAAAATACGCAAACAAGGTGGGTACTCAATGTTCTACTGAAAGGGTAACATTAATACACAGCTCTTCAAAAAAGGGCCTTTTATTCCAATATTTGAGGCCGTCCTGGTATGCATAGTAAAGAGAACTGATCAGTGGTGCTTACAGAGCACTCACCCCAGCACCACCTCTGTTGTTTAGCCAGAAGAACTGTTTGTGTACCCGTGCAGTGAACCATGGTTCAGGGATCTGGCAGAACATGACAGCAAAACAAAAAATGTTTCTGCCAGGTGAGCTTTCAGCCAGAACAGTTCCCCTGCTGTGGCTTGCTGCACAGCTGTTCCAGAGGCACTTTGTACACCCCCAAAGTGGGGCATTGCAGGGGTGGATTGAGGAACGATGTAGCAATTGCTGGACCCTAGTCTGGCCCTGAATGAGGTCCACCAAAGCACACCCTGAACACAGAGACTAGACCTTTTTCTGAGAATAAAAGCAAAAATTGCAGATTGTCTTTTGTATGCAAACTAGTCCTAATACACTGTATCAAGTCTTTAACTCCTGTTTTACTCCTCTTTGTCAAATAAAATACTTTTACAGAGTTTTCCTCAGCAGAACTGGGGTCAAAGAATTCTCCATTACTTCTTGACTTATCAAACATGCAAATGAGTTTTGTAAAAATCTACCACCATTACCTTAAAGAGATGATGTCGAAGTTACGAGTATAAAGCCTTGCCATGAGCATAGCCAAGTCATTGGCTTCTGACCCACTGTTGGTTAGATAAATCACCTACAGGAGAACGTTTAGGATCAGTACAGTGCACAACCACAGCCTTCTTGTTCAGCATCAGACCATGTCACTTAGCAACATTATGAGCTGTAACCTACCACTACTACAAGCTGACTTCGCAACAAACTTAGTGTTGCCCATACACTATAGCTGAGAACTCAGATCAAGCTGACCTACTCAGGGGGAGCTCAGAAAAATCTTTAAGAGTTGGAGTCTCCAGGTTTTCCTCAGATGGAACAGTAACTCAAAGAAAAATGAGAGTGTCTGGGTCAAACTGAGCATAACTGAATGAACAGAACCTTCACACAGCTGAAAAGGGCTATACAGTGTCCCCACCTTAGTTCTTTGGAGTGACATGCACAGACACAACCACGGAACAGAGGAGGTAAGCAGAGCTTTCTGTGCTTATTGGAAGCAACATAAGGATTAAGGAGACATCCTGAATACAAGTACTGAGGTCTGAAAGCAGCTCAAATTCTTGTGTCACTGCTTTTAAAGTTAATTTTCAGAAGTGACTAAGATTCTCCACTACTTAAACTATGCAGATGCTTTACCTTCTTTAATTTTGTTTTTACGGTTCTTCCATCTCTAACACTGCAATAGCTTCACACTCTTCTGCTAGCTCAATTTGATTTTATCACAAGTTGTTTTTTTTTTTATTTTATTTTATTGAAAACAAAGTAGTATTCTCGCTGTTTCTCGGCATATGAAACAGGATATTTATGTAGTGTATTTATTTAAATATCAGTAACGCTCACTACACAAAGTACTGTCAAATACTTTTTACTGTGAATTTTCATGGGATCAAGCAAATTAAGGCTCGCTACATCGAGGACTAGTTAACAGCTTAGTTCCCTCAGTAATTTTTAAGCTTGCAATGATGCTTCACAGTGTTGGTGCAAGGACAGAACAAACAGAACAGAAGCTTGGGATATTATGCTAGTCTACATCTGGGTCTAAAGGAAAGGCCTTGAGGGCCGTCATGCTCTCTTCACCTATACTCTGTAGTCCCCATATATTTTTTTTTTTCTCCACAGATATCATGGCTTTCATTTATTTAATAACTATTTTTATATTAAATATTTCTTATAAACAGACAAACCCTTCACCAGCCCCTGCTCCTGTTAGAAGCAAAGTACCTTAAGCGGATCTGGAAGAAGAGAAGTTAGCTTTTCAGCATACTCCTGGATTGAGGGGTGCATGTAGACATTAGTGGTATGCCACAGGCGAGCAAGCTGTTTCTGGGCTGCCATAGTTACCTTCCTGCACGTAGCACAAGAACAGATGATGTGATCCAACCCCACAGGCTCATACCCCACAGTACTCATACACGTGCACATCTACCTGTGTTAATTCTGAACATGCAGACACTGTGCCACATGAATGAACAAATGGACAAAGTTAATGAATTCTTTAAAATTTAGCAGAAATTTAACTTCAAATTAGTGACACATGCTAACTCAGTGAATTATATTCTGGGTTTAGGCTCGCGGTACGAACAGATTAAAGAACAAAACCAAAATAGGTATCTTCTCTTGTATTTTATAGCATCTACCAAATAGTAGCATACTTACGGGTGGCAGTGACCAACATTGACAGTGGCGATTCCAGCAAACAGATCAAGGTATCGTCGTCCATCATAATCAAACAACCACTGCATATGTCCTTGATGCAGCAACAACGGCTTCTTGTAATACATCCGCAGTGAAGGAGAAACATTTTGTTCACGAATCTTCCCCATGCGTTCGTACGGATAGGACTGAGTGGGACAAAAAAGTCAGTATCCATTTGTACTTCCTAAGGATCCGGACTAATGGTGCTGTAGTGGATCAGACAGATTATGGCACAGCAGTTGTTCATTGAACTAAGATTTTAAAAAATTCTGGCACACAGAGGATTCTACAAGCCTTTGAAACTCAGCTATTGAAATAAGTCTGCTGTTCTGGACTTATCTCTTCCTTAGAAGAGTTTTTCAAATCACCAATTTAGCCACAAGTTAGAGAACGTTCACACAAGCACATCTACGGATTCTATCTTGCTTGTAACAGAAGTGGGTTTTACCCATACAAGCAAGTTTTACAACCATGTCTAATGCACTATTTATAGCAGAGGAGCCTATCACTCAAACCTGGTACCGTTGTTTTATTTAAATTCAGCGTAGTATGTATGACTTACTTCGTATTTTTCAGGCACAAAATCACAAGGAGGCATTTTTGCTTGTGTGGAGACAGAGCTTTTCCATTGCTGCTGCTCAAAGGCAACTACAAAACAGCAAGAGAATTACCAGATGCTTGTCAAAGTGCGTATCTGAAAGAGTTGCTCAATAAACCTGTTCAGAGAACATGGAAACTATGGTCAAAGACAGTTTCAATTTTGTTGTTTTGTGGGGGGTTTTTTTTGTGTTTTGTTTTTTTTTTTTTTTCCAGTCTGAGAGATTTTCTTGGGGGAAAACATAATTAAGGAACATATTTGTAAAGGCAAAATATATGTAGATTTTTTAAGAAAGGCACATCTCTCTTATCTGCTAAAACTCAGTTTTCAGTTTCACATGGACTTCTACTTTGAAAGAAAAAGTACTTTAAAAAAAAGATCAGTTTCTAAGAGAAATTCCTATCTGGGAGCAGTGAGGTCAGGAATCCTGTGCAAGGGCATGAGCCAGGAGCCCGGGGTGACCGCAGCACAGGCAGTGGTCTCAGAGACCTGGGTACAGTCCCAACAGATCAAAACAAGGTGGGCAAAGCACAGTCCACTGAGAGTGCCCCACATAAGTGCAGGAGATGAATGAGGTGCAAGGTCCACCCAGGGAGTCCAGTCTGGAGCAGCAGCAGACAGGGCTGGACACAGGGCTGGAGACAAGGCTACAACACACGTCCAAGGTCCACCAAGGTGGCAGTGCCAGAGGCTGAGCTGGTGGCAAGGCTACGCTTAAGGCACAGGGTCTGAAGGAGAGGGCTTCTGGGCAGCAGGCACAGGCCCTGGGTGAGGCTGCTCAGGGCAGACAAGGTGTCCACAAGGCCCTGACAACTCTGTCATCTTCCATCCTCTTTGCAAACTCCTAAACACATCACACTGTCCTACCTTGCATTTACCTGGAAGTGTAATTAAGAAAATACCATTTGAATACACTCTCTGGCCGAGTCCCTGGCATTATCTGCTGAAGACATTTGATGTTAAATGTCTAAGGTTTTAAACAATCTCTAGAACACAATAAAACGTAGATGAATGAAGTTTCCTGTAAAGCAGACGCACTGTCACTTCCCTCAGAACCGCTCACAGCGCTAATGGATTAACCATCCACCCACGAGAGTCCAGTGTCGAAAGCACTAACTAAACCCAGCAAGCTAGAGAGGTTCTGCCTTC
>NW_008611288.1:0-327 GCF_000691845.1 Merops nubicus
CCTAGATTGCTGGTGCCTAGCTGTGTTATTACCTACCTCCAACTAGTAATATGTATCTCATAACCTATTGATTACTCTGCTCCTTCCCTCCTTGCTTCTTAATATCTCTTCACCCATTCTGGCCACATCAGTCCTAGCAAGCCAGCTGGCCAGGACGCAGCCTCAAGCATTTCCCTGCAGATGCCAGGACTGCTGTTAAGAACACTTCTTAACAGAGCTTCCACAAGCACTTTCCTGAAAATGGTACTTTTCCAGACAGGGAATATTGCTAGCCCCAAACTGTTTCCACTAAGCAGTTTGGATGAGATCCCCCTGCTTTAGGGAAAG
>NW_008611288.1:358-4720 GCF_000691845.1 Merops nubicus
TAAGGTGCTGATCGTGTTGCTTGCATTCAGGGCCCAGGAAAAGGTCCTGCACCAAATTGTTCACTTGCTGTCTCAAAATTCCAGAAAAATAGTGAAGCAGGTGACGTAGAATGATGGTACAAGGGAGTCCCAAACAGCTTCTGTGGGCTTCACCCATTTCCCCCAAGATATCTTATCTTTGCTGACACTTTTGCCAAAATAAGGAATGATCACAACATGAAAATTTCATCCTACTTGTCAGAAGCAGCAGTGGTTTACACTGTGCACAATGTTTATTTAACTGGTGAATAACAGTGTTTAACATTCCAGCAGGACATCAATGCATACCTCTATTTAACAAACATTAGAAAGTACAGAGCAATAGTGCAGCCTTATACCATAGGGCAACCTGTATCCAACAGCAGTAGCTTCACTGTAGCCCTTTGAATGAAAGCATCCAGTGGCATATGAAGAACTGGGAGACTATGTCCTTATGAAGCAGCAAATACCAGTGGATTATACCTGACTTGCATGCTACTACTCCAGCTACTTTATATATATGTGGTACAAACACAAATTGTCCCTCTAGTCTATGGGCTTCTTTGGAATATTGCCCATTTTTTTTTCTCTGCCCTGCCCTGCCTACCCTTCACCTGTATCTTTACTGCTGGAGTGGGCTATTTGCTCTTCTCCTTGAACACTTCAGGATGGAAGTTTGGTTTTATATTGCTTTATGAGCAGTGATGAGTTCTTGCAAGCAATTCTGTCGTCAACCAGGGAAATAGGGAGGAAGAAAAGGTATTTCCAGTGGTGTCTTTGACTGCATGTGTTGGTGCTCAGAGACATACACTAGATCTCTGAAGTCCTGAAATAACACTCTAAGCACTGAAAGGTGTAGCTTCTCCTCCGCTTTACCTCTTATTCAACACAATTTAGAGCAATGAACTCCCACACCATTAAGGGCTATGTGGCTGAGACTCCATAGCAGTGTGCATCCCTTGTCAAGCAGCAATCAGCAAAGAAGCTCATGTCTCAGCTTTGTTGGGAATCTCAGCTACTGAGACAGGCAAGACTAGGTGGTGAAATGAGAGAGAACAAGTCAGTGAAGGGGCACAAAGTTGGTCACAGCTTCAGCCCCCTCCTTTCTCACAAGTACACCAGATTTGGTCATCTGTATACCTCTCTAGTTAAAATAACAGTGGTTTAATGGGATAGAGTTTACAGGAAAGT
The DNA here is from genome assembly GCF_000691845.1 of Merops nubicus. NCBI lineage: Eukaryota > Metazoa > Chordata > Aves > Coraciiformes > Meropidae > Merops > Merops nubicus. The sequence continues at coordinate 1,568 of NW_008611288.1, forward strand.
GAAACATGCCTTAATAAGCTGGTTATGTGTGCTCTAGGGACCTTGGATAATTAGGATTTCCTGAGAAAGCAAGGCAGCAGGATAATTGCATGACTCTTAATGGAACAATGGCCAAGAAGAATTGACCTTGACTATTTTTTAATACTCTTTCAGCTAGAGCTGGAAAAGATTTCTCAGTGCAGTTTCAAAGTGAAATCCAGTCTATTTGTATTGGCTCTGAATATTTGTCAACACAAATTTTATAATGGGTAGAAAACTGTATTTAATATCTTATAAACTCAAACACAAGAGATGAACATTAAAATCTCAAACAACCAACAATCTGAACAGAGACGTAATAGGTTTTATTTTTCAGTAAATCATGCTGTTTACTACTTTATACTCCTAACTTTATATTATTGGAACTCATTAGTAGCAAGAATACTGTCATTTAACACTGTTGTTTTCAAATAACAATAGAAACAGTTCTTTAAAAAAGACAATATTTTTTTCTGTGTTCCACTGCCTACAACCACAGTCATAGTTAGAGCACATAATCAATATGGACCAGTTAAGCAAAAGATTTATTGCATGATAAATTAACATCCTTACCACAGCAACAGTATTTTGCCTAGTTCCAAAATGCCTGACTTAATGCATGTCCTTTGGGAAATAACATTTTTTAAATTTACTGTACCTGTTGCTTACAGATCAATAAACATTTCAGTAATGCATATGATTGCTGATTGTGACTGATATCATTTTAACCACTGTGATAAATATGAAATATAGTCACCATAAGAATAATGAAAATGCAATGAAAGGCAGGCAGACTTGTAATAAATGAGGGATAGTAAATGCCAGAAGAGTATTCCTATTAGATGTCAAAAATAGTGTCATATAAAAGGGACAAATTTAAATGCTTTAGCATTACTGTAATTTCAGTTCAGAAAATGAAATTTCATTTCTAACAGCAGCTACTGCTAGAGGGTAGAAGATAATTAATTTAAGCTAGCTAACAATGATCTCAGAAGTTCACCTGAGGTCCAGTCCTGTTCCCACTGAAGCCAGTGACTGCAAGATCAAGTTTTGATGAGGTTCCTGATATCAGTGTGATTTTTCATCAGCTCTAAGAAAGCAAATTACCAAAGCCATAGGAAATTTTAGCCACCTCCAAAGCCTGAGCATATAGTAATTATTCACATTACTGCATTGTTAATTACTACGATGCAAAAAAGCATTTTCATCAAAACTGCATTGTCATTGTAAAAGGATTTTTGACTAATTGAATCTCCTCATATAGCTTCGTTTCCATGGAAATGCATTACTTTTAACAAAATAAAAAGTTCTAAAAGCAGAAAAGCTCTCCCAGACCTCCCTGCATGTCCCGGTTCTCCACCAGCCACAATCCTCATTGGGAAGGATGCAGTTGGCCAGGAAGACAGGCTGCAGTGCCTGTGGGAAACAGAGCAGAAAGTCTAGCCTGAGGGGGTCACGAGAGGACTGGGCACTCGACCCACTGCATCGGTAGCTTCCAGGAGAGGCTGTGGTGAGTCTCACTGACAAAATCCATTTTCCAGGACTTAGTTGTTAGTGGTGTATGTTTGGGTGGGGGGAGGAGTTGGGTTGGGTTTTTTTATTTGTTTGTTTGTTTGGGTTTGGGGTTTTTTGTTGTTGTGGTGGTTTTTGTTGTTTGTTTTCTTTTTTTTTTTTTTTCCCAAAGCATTGATATTTTCTAAGTTGATCAAGGAAAATAAATACCATTTTCTAATTGTGGATATAATTTTGTGGTTCCTTTTAGTAGAGTATTTATCTACCAGCACAGGGTTGGGAGGGATTCTTAGCCACTAATTTAGAGTCCATGCCACCTCAAGGACTCAGTAAGAAATTCCTTTGAATTTAATGAAGAACATTATTCAAAATTATTATTATCAGTCTTCCTGGAAGACAGTCCACAAAGTCATTGCTCTGAATGCTAGAATAATTAGGCTATTTTCACTTCCAACTTACCTCACTTTAAGACCATTCATTCCTGATTTTAAATAGCTTTTCCTCTTCCCTGCTTCTTGCCTTCATCCTGCAGTAGTAACCATAACATCCTCTGCTTAGTAGTTTAAACATCAAATATCTTCTAGTGTCCCTAGAAAACGTTTCTCTATTCCTCTGATCATCCCAATAGCTCTTCTCTGTACTTGTCCCAGTCTGAGTTTTTTCCTCACACATTTCTCAGGTAGGACAATGCCCAAACTGGCATATGTCACTAATTCACAGTTATCCTGAGATCAGTTACTTCCCTTTGCATCTTCCCCTCCAAGCTTTCTTTCCAATTCACATGCTCTCTGTTTATTGTACATTTTCTTATTACCCCCTTAGCAAAACAAAACAAAACAAAACAAAAAAAAAAACCAAAGACGAACAAACAAACAAAAAGCCAGCTTGTTCTCTTTATCCCTCTGTATCATTTCATTTCTGTTAAACCATATCTCAGAGCCATTAAGTTCTTCATATGTCACATCTCTCCCTTCTGTATGAAAGATGTCTCTAAACTTAAAACCATCAACAAATTTCATCATCTCACTGATACTTCTGGTGCCAAGGGCATTTCTGAAAAAAACTAGAACTCAATTCTACAAAGAACCTTTTAATTACTCCACCTGTAATTTCCTTCTAACCTGACAGTTTTTCTGTCAATGCAGCTTTTTCTCATCTTCTTTTAGCCAGTTCATTTAATGTGTTACTGTTCTCCTAGTAACCCCCATCTTCACCCTCTTAACTCATAATGTCCCATGTGCCACTATGTTGGGTGTTTTTCTAAAGTCCAAAAAGGATGTGAACTATTACATTTTCTTTGTCTAGAAAAACAGTTCTCATCAAAGAAATTTATCAAAAAAAATCTGACACATCCTCTCTTTGCTAGACTTCAATGGCATTTTTCCATCTACCACTGTGTTTACAATTTCTCCCATTTCTTCCCATTTCCTAAATCTGACTATGGGTTACTCACTAGTCATGTACTCTACCCATACTTACTGCACTGGCTGGCTAAAAATGTCTGATAGAAAATCTGTGATTTGATACAAGTTTATTAACAAATAATTTATTATTATTTTTATTACTATTTTTTAGGAGCAGAGTTAGCCTTTTTTTCCTTTTTCTGTTGAGAGCTTAGGGAAA
>NW_008611289.1:0-1579 GCF_000691845.1 Merops nubicus
CTCGGCCCTTAGCCGCCCGCCCGGGATTAATCAGCGGGGAACACGGGTTTGGTTCAGCTTGGCCATGTATTTGTGGTGAGAACAACGAGTACAATGCTTTTACAGCAGCGGGAGGCACAGAGACACGTGCAAGGTGGTTTGCCCCTTGGTCCGCCCTGGGCACCACGCTGGCTTGGCCTCTGCAAAACACTTGTCTCCCTCCTACCCAGCGCTCGGGCGGGCGGGAGCCTCCTCGCATGAGGGCATACGACTACTGGGTTGCGTCGCAGTGATACTTCTTCCTTTGCTTTAAATTTATTTTCGAGGAAATACAATTGTCACGGTAATAAACACACATCACCTTGTACAATGGGAGCAGCTGGAGAAACGATGGAGGCTGGGTGGCTCCGCTGGCGCAGCCGGGAGCTCGGCCCCAGCCTGGCTGCAAGCACAACACACAGCACACCTCCCGCCTCATCCCGCCTACAGTGCCGTCTGCGTCGGCTCCATCTGAATGGAGTTGCGTTCCTCTGTGGTCACTGTGCCGTACGACGTATCGGCCACCTCCTCCTCCTTCAGTTTCTTGTAGGAAATATCTGTGTCTTCCTCTTCGCCGAGAGTATCTTGTTTGTAGCTGTCTCTCCCATACATCTTGTACGCCAGCACAAAGAGTCCCGCTTCTGCCGACTGAAAAAGTGCGTACAGCAAGGGAAACATGTACATGCTCCCTATGAGCTCTGGGGGGAAGGTGAGTTTTAGGATGGCGGTGCAGAGCTGGACGTTTTGGCACCCTGTTTCCAGAGACACAGTTCTCCTGCAGTGCGGGGGCATTCTAAACGCCATGGCTAAGCCGTATCCCAAGGCATACCCCGCTAGAGGCATCAGCACCGCAATGGCGTAGACAGACGCAGGAATGTGTGCCATCAGATCTGGGCCCAGCATGGTCCCAGTCAGGATGAACAGGATCACCAGAGTCACCAAGAGGGACCACAGGGAAATCTGGCAACAGATACAGACACGGATAAACACGGGTTATTAGTTTAAAGGGATAAGCGCAGCAGGTGGAAGCTCCATAGAAGGTCTAACCAGCAAAACACAGCTGCGCTGCCCGTTCCAGCTTTGCACCTGGCTCGGGACTTTGGTGACTTTTGATCACATCTTGGGGAAAAGAAGGGGCTGAGATCACCCTCCAACATTTTGTGTTGGAGTGACTTGCTGGGAAACTAGAGAAGCAGTGCTTATGCTTCACTTTGCCGTTGGTCATTAAGCGAAATTTGCCTGCTTTAAGGACACGATGCCTGCCCGCGGGTTGGTTTCGCCGGCCCTGGGCGCAGCGGGAGCCGGGAGAGAGCGGGAGGCAGGGGAACGCCTCCACTCCAAGGCCCGGGGAGCCCCAGGGTGCAGCACCGCGGCACCCCCCTGCCCGTGCGCTGGGATAACCTGCCCTCCCCTCGCCTTCTGTCTCCGTCCCGACGTTCTATTGCCAGACTGTAAGTCCTTAAATTCCACCGAAGTAGTGGAATATGCCTGTGTGAAGCTATCACCGCTTCGAAAGGACCAGAAAGCTTTACTGCCGCCGGACACCCCCGTCCCCGGTTCC
>NW_008611290.1:0-5367 GCF_000691845.1 Merops nubicus
TTTATAAATTTTATAAATTACCTAGATATTAGGTATGGATCTTCTTCTTATCCACCTTTTATTTCCTCTTAGGTCTTTCTTAGCTGTGACTATGTGGCCAAAAAAACCCCAAATGGGGTTAACCTATTAAGTCTGTGTTTGGCTATATATATATTTAGTTTTATATATACACACACATCTGTATACATAATACATTGTATAAATTATACATCATGTATATATGCATAAAATGCAGTATTGTAATATTGTATAATGGAATACATGATATAATATAGATAACAATATGTAATGTTATATATTTTGTTGAGTGGCATATAATACATAGTGTGTAACATGTAATGTAATATAATGTATAGCCAGTTTAAGCTTTCCAATTGCAGTCACCATCTATAATTAAATCATGCTTTGTTTTCTAAAAACTCATTAAAAAAATAACTCTCTAAGCCTAAGTATGCCATTAATTACTTTGTCTAACAGGAGCTTGTTCTGTCTGAATTATCTCAGCCATGGTAAACAGGTATTTTCATTTCACATTCTCTCCCTATGAAAGTTTTTCTATGACATCAATCATTTCATCTCCATCCTCTGAAGACCTGTCTCTGCCATTCATGTTTCTGAGATGCAGCCAGCAGAACATACTCTTCAAGATGAAGGAGTTGATTTATAAAGTGGCATTCTGCTGCTTTTTCTATTCAGCTCTATTCCTTTTTGAGCTGTGTTAATGTTCTGGTTGCCATCCGACCATTCTTGAGCAAAGCTGTTTATGACTAAAGGTCCCATTCTTAAGCAAAGCTGTTTATGACAGCTTTTTTTTATTGTCCCCTTCCTCAGTGAGCAGTTAATTCAGACTCCAAACAGGAGAAAGCTGTTTACCTGACCTGTGCTACTTAGTAGGAAGCACTGACTATCAAATTGCCCAATACACTGGGGCTGAACTTTTTCTTTTAGTGTTCATTTCAGCCTGCGAGACCACAGTGCTTGAATTTCAGGCTAATGGCACACAAAAAAGCCAAGGAAACAATGGCAATAGCTCCAAAGCTGTATTTACTAACCAGAACAGCAAAATGAAACAAATACCTCTTAGTGAAGTTGATACTGCAATAACTGTCACCCAGCATATTGCTTCAAGAAACAGACCCCAGGGCCTCCCTCCTGCAACAGATGCCACAAAACCCCTCTCTGTGTTCTGCAGTGCCAGGGGCAGGATTTACCTACCCAATTTCTGCTCATAAACTGATGGACTGACATAGTGTTTTCATAAAAGAAAGCTCCTCATATTGGTTAAGTTGTCCACTTTAGTCTCACCTCTCGGCTGGGCTGTGTGATTTGAAGAGGCATTCTTGTGTTGTGGGGGATATTGCTCTGCAAATGGTGTGTTATGGATATCTAAGCCTGTAAAAGGAAAATAAATTCAAGTTTTAAAAAAATATTAAATAAATTCAACCAAGCAAGCACTATTATAGACTCGTTTAGAATCATAGAATCCTTTAGGTTGGCAGGGACCTCCAAGATCATCAAGTCCAACCCTTGAGCCATTAGGGCTCTAAAGTCCTCTGCTCAAACAGATCAGAATCTGTCAGGGTTGGAAGGGACCCCAAGGATCCCCCAGTTCCAACCCCTCTGCCATGAGCAGGGACACCTCCCACTAGATCAGGCTGCCCAGAGCCTCCTCCAGCCTGGCCTTAAAGACCCCCAGGGATGGGGCCTCAACCACCTCCCTGGGCAACCCATTCCAGGGTCTCACCACTCTCCTGGGGAAGAACTTCTTCCTCACATCCAGCCTGAATCTGCCCACTGCCAGCTTTGCCCCATTCCCCCTAGTCCTGTCGTTACTCAATAGCCTAAAAAGTCCCTCCCCAGCTTTCTTGTAGCCCCCCTAAGATACAAGAAAGCTGGGGAGGGATTTTTTAGGATATCGTTTACATACCATAGTGATGTATGGCAGGAAAGCTGCATGTGATTTGAATCTAAAAGTTGTTGCAAAAAGTAATGAACACAAAGTAGGGTCTTGATTCTGACACTGCTTTTAGTTCCTGGGATTTTTATGTAGAGCAAATGTTTTGACAGGTCATGCTGAACAGAATCGAAGCTCCACTTTCAGAGTAAGTATCCTGAATGACCCACCCCCTCCTTCCACAGGGCAACCCTAGGTTCAGATCTCCTGCTAGAGAACACCAGGGTGTAAAAATAAGCTTCCATTTTCCACACTTCAAGCTTGCAGACTTTTTTTTGTTGTTCATTTTAAAGAAGGGATTTTTTCCTGTGGCTTTTTTTTTGTTGTTTTTCTTTTTGCAGAGAGCACATTACTGTCAGTTGGAATACTAATGGACATCAACATAAACATCATCTCCAGGGCTGTTCAATGAAACTATCTAAGGCTGATTGTCTTGAAATTAGCTTGACTCATATCTGAAAATTGCCAGTGATTAGCTGATTATGGTTTGAATTGAACTGAGATTGCTACAAAAAGCTACAAAAAGTCATCTTCAGATATATTCTAGTAAATGATGCCTTGGATGCCTCAGTTGCTGCCAGCACTTGCATTAGGGATGAAGGTCTATTACCACATCACATTGACAGCAGTCATTTTAAAATATATATTCTGCCTGGGGAAAATCTGTCTCCTGGGGAGAATTCTGTCTTTTTCCTTTTTAACCTATTCACTAGGTGAAGAAGAAAAAAAAATTGAGACATCACAAACAGCAGAACACATTAAAATGTCCTCCCTATGAGAGAAACTTGTTTCTCCTCTGTAAATACAATTATTGTAATTATAGAGTGGTTCAATCCCAGTGTCTTACTAGGAATCATCCCATTTATATTGCTAATAAGTGACACTTAAAATTATTTTAAATAAATTAAAGGCCCAGTGCTAACAACACCAAGAGATGTCAGGTCTATTTTTCTTTTTCAAAGTGCATCATTTTGTCATAATTATAAATTTCTGTGAACGCTTCTGGTTTGATTAAGTCCTGTGGATTTAAAGACTTTGATACAAATAACAGAAGACTATTTCTTTATCTCAAACCATGAAGATGTACATTTATCACGTGTCTGCATTTCTTACACAGCTCATCTTCATGAAAAACAAGTCCACTGTTTCAAAGCTGGTCACTTTTGAGCTATGTCTCTGCATGGTTGACAGTCTGCTTCACTCTCAAGTGCCTAATTTCTTTTTCCAACCAGGAGAAAAGTCCCTTACCCTCTTCCTACATGAAAATGTATTTGATGTCCAGCTCTGCATGCATTTCCAAGCATATTGCACAGGGAGATATTCAAAGAGTATCTGCAAGTCAGGAGTCATATTTTATTCACATAAAAGTGAACAACAGGATACTACCATGCCATTTCTTACAGGTATTTGATTTAGAATTCTTGTGGTGGTGATAGCCCTAATAAAATAGTGAAGAGTTGGAGATCCACCACCACTCACATCCATTTCCATCAGTACCAATCATGATACATCAACAACTAAATCAGGATGGCAGCCATTTAGGAAGCTTAAATATTTAATTTAGGAACAATGGCAGGTCATTTAAATAATTAAATTCAAAAGCACACTCAGATGACTCACAACACCAGAAAGTTATTTCTTCTTTAGGCAGATATTTTTCTTCCTGCAACAAAAATATTGGTATTTCTGCTGATGTAAGAAGACACTAATAAGAGTCCTGTGCTGGAGACATTTGGGGAAGGGATTAGGGAAACAAAGACACTGTTGGACATGTCAATGGTAGAAGCCATTATGGGACAAGGAGGTGAACAACATCTCCCAAGACCAGGTGACAGGCACAGATCCATAGGACACCTCAGTTGGAAGGGACCCAAGGAATGTCTCCTGCCCCAAATCCCACTCTGTGCCAGGCAGCAACGACAGACCAGGTTGTTCCATGGTTGTCACCCATTGCAGGAACCCAAGGACAGGCTGTCTGCACACCTGACTACCACGTGCACCACACACTTTAACACTGTCCTGGAAATAGAAGCTGGAAAATGGCAGTCCATTTCCAAATAAGGGGCATGGTGACCCAATGCAACTTGGCCAGTCTCATGTTCTCCTTCAGACCCTCACCATGGCATAATCAGCAAGTGAAATAACTCCAAAATATTGAGTTTTGCTTGGATGGAATCAATGCTTGATGATAAAAAGATTTGAGAGAAAACATGGAGTTCACATGCAGTTAAAACCACAAGGTGGACCTTTGAAAAGAGATATTTTACAAATATATTGATGCTGTTTAACATCTAAAACTGAATCCTGACCTTTGTTCTGTGGTATATATTCCCTATCTGCTCGCAGACTAACTACAGTGACTAATTATTTAGGCTTGATGAATAATTTAAATGATTAGAAACTTTCCCATAATATTGAAGAAAACAGGACTGTTCTCTAGTCTTCATATTGAAGAAGCAGTTTTAAAAATCTTTACACTGACTCTACATAGCCTCAAAAATTTCAGAGTGCCTGCAAATAAAAAAAAACCCAAAAAACCACAAAAGCAGCAAACATAGCTGGAATTTAAACATCTGCCTTTTAAAAAAAATCACAATTTGTTGTGCTAATTAACACCTAAACAACATTCCCAGGCCTTTCTGTCAGTACTGTGATGGGAATAAACTGATATTTTTTTCTGTTCAAATGAAGTTTAAGTACAGTGCAGCCTGAGCATCTTAGGACTTGAAATGGTCTACAAAAAACAACTTAGATTTAGAATAACAGATGCATAAAAAGGTCCATAAAAATCACAAATGAACGGAATACGAATTGGACTCTTCACCTAGTGACTTTCCTTCATTAACTTATTAATCACTAGAGGAGTGAAAAAATACAGGCTGAGAAACCTCAAGTAACCTGGAAAAAATATTCATTTTTATGATGACTCAAATGACCTGCTATTTTTCTCACTGATTGAAATCTGACTCATTCTTTCACCAAGATGGAAAATAATGTGATGAGCATGACGGATGGTTCACCTTAGCTTGAGAAAAGTCTGCAGCAAGCACTCAAAAGCCCCATCTCCTGTACCTGGTGGGTCTATTTGAGCTCCCTAAAAACAGCTCTGGGGCATTTCTCCATGTGCCCATGGAACCAGCAGTTGGGCCATTTGTCTCAGACTCATCCATAGGGTGGGAAGAGCTATAGTTCTTAAAAGGGTGTTAATAACACCCATTTTGTGCATGTTGGGGTGCTTGTGTGGTGCAAGAGGACAGCTTAAGATCTGAGAGGCTTTATCTAGCTCCAGAAACTCAGCTGCCCAGCCACAACCCTACAAACAAATCTCCATGGAGATGCCTTGCCCAGGAAGCACTGGGATGCTGAACTGGCCCTTGTGGTGGTGATAGCCCTAATAAAATAGTGAAGAGTTG
>NW_008611291.1:0-1650 GCF_000691845.1 Merops nubicus
TTAATTCGGGGCTCGGGGTTCAAACCCTAGCACTTCACTGTAGCAGATAGAATTTAGAATGGCTTCCACATTCTATTAATTCTACTTAAGCATTCATAGAAACAAACCATGACAATGATTTTTTTTTAAAAAATATATATACATATTTACTTTGTTCCTTCACACATATGCAAAGTCATTTGTTCCATTTTCAATTTCATTTAGTAGGTGGAGAGGCTTTAATGACACCTAGCTTTATTTTTTTAAAAAATGTGTTTACTTATATTCCGTTACATTAATTTGGTTCCATCAGTTTTGCAGTTATTGGATTTGTTTAGTAATGGATTTCCCTAGATTGGATTATTGTCTTAGCAGCAGTTTTCCATCTGTTTTGGTTTTTTTGGTTTGGTTTGGTTTTATTTTGAGTGAGAAACACATAAAACTGGCCAATACAGATTTTGGCGTATGTGCAGGGGAATGTTTTGTTTTCAGATCTTCCAGTGAGACAAAGCTGGAATGAAATCTGTGTTATTTAGATCAATATTATGCCGGTGGTAAATGGCAGTTGCTTTAGCTTAATATTTCCCTTATGACTATTATGCATTATTACAAAGTGAAGCTCAGGAAATTTAGCTTACTGAGCCTTCATTTTCAAGAAAATAGCAATATTCAAACCAAATTCATGTATTTACAAGAAAAATTCTCAACATTGTCGTGTAGTTAGTCACTGACAGGAATATACTGGCTGTGTAGTGACCTCAGAGAGCCATAGGTTATTAAGTCTGCAAAGCCCTTAATAGAAATTCAGTGTTTTACCCAAGAGAATTAGCAATGTACTACATTCATATAATCACCTATGAAACTTGATTGCATGGCTGACTGCAACCTCCTCCAGGAGTTCTGGTTCTTTGCCTTTCATGCATCATATAATAAACTACCTGTGGCATTTTCTCATAGCAAAATTGTTAAAGCTTATTACTCATTTAGCACCTTTGTCTGATCTTTTGTACTTTTGCACACAAATTCATATTTCCTACATGAGGGTCGCATGCAGCTCTGTGAATGTGCAGTTCAATTCAATATGCATCATATTTTCTATTTTACAGGCAAGATTTGTCATGGTATTTTACATGAAAAATCATGAAAAAGTACACATATGAGCTAGGATATATTGCTCTTTAGAAACCAGTGACTGTTAGGAAACATGGCAGATGCTAAATACATTACTGCCTTGATGAGCCTGTTTTCCCTTGATATAATGTGGTCAGTTTCTCAGATGCTTAGGCCACATATCTATTTTATGTTTTACTGCACATCTACATCTTTTAGTCCATATCACCCACCATGCAATTCTCTTCATCCAGCACCCACACAAACAAGATTTTTGGACTAGCTGACTGTTGGCTGAGATACAGTTAGCACGATTGTAATTTGCTGTGAGGTCTGCCATTCGGTTTTTGTAATAAGAAACATTTTGTCTTTACTACACAGTTCTTTTTTTTTCTGTAAATATTGTACTTAACAAATCCTACATAGATAATGAACATAATATAGTATGGTACACATTATTTTGGGCATGTAAGGGTATTTCAGAGCAAGCAGACACAGTGCGTTAACTTAGTCCTAATACCTGACAGGGAAAGTCAATTATCATAGAATCATAGAATCATT
>NW_008611292.1:0-7689 GCF_000691845.1 Merops nubicus
TTGTGGCCGATTCCTTCGAGAAGGTGATGCCTCCACTGCCCCCTAATCCTCATTCTACAGTACCGGCGTAGGTAGGGCAGGATTAAGAAGCCACCTGAACAGCTGCCTCAGCTCGGCAGGTCGGGAGGCACCCAGACGAATGCAGAGCTTGTCAGCCCCTGAGGCCTCGGGTTGAGACTTGTGTTCAGAGCAAGGGCCAAGGGGTTGTTTACACCTCTGGAGCTCAGAGCTCTCTTCTTTACACCCCCCAGTCCCACACCAAGCTCAAGACTACACAAATGCTGCTTGCAGCTGGGCAGGTGGGAGACACAACCAAAGGAGTGTTGGTTCCCATCTGGCCAAGCCATGCCCCATCTCTTTAACACAGAAGAGGTGCATTCATTCCTCGCTCCAATCTCAGCATCAGGGCATTGGTTAAAATCCTTGGCAGCCTATGTGCTTAGAAAAATCCAGGCATAGCATTCATACTTCCAGTCTTTTTTTCCCCTGTTCCTCTGCCCCCAAGACTGTCAGAGACATGGAGCAGGGTGTGGTTATCCTAATGTTTCCTGATTTGAGACCTCTCCCCTGCCCAGATGATCCCAGGTCTTGTTACCATGTAGTTGCAATTGTGAGACCAGGTTTCAAAGCCTTAAGTGAATTAGATCAGAAGCCATTTTAAAGCAAGACCAAGAGTACTGTGATGAGCTAGCCTTTTTTGAATGGATCCTTCCCCAAGCTCAGCTATGATGAAGCTAAGAATGATTTTTAACATGGACGAGCCAGACTTGGGGGGATTGTTAAGTTTCGAGTGTGAGGTGGGATGACAGAGAATGTCTTTGTCTCTTGCTTAGCAGTTGAAAGGCCATCTATGGTCTGCTTAATTATTTCCAACAACTGCCAAAGGAATCTTACTCTTTTTCCTTCAGTAGCAAGTGGAGCGCTCGTTGTTACACACGTGTGGATCTTTTATTCTGTAGACATATCTTTGATGGTAGCACTCTGATCATTGTGTTTCTCTAATACCACTTGAAAGCAGATTTTTTTTCTTCTAGTTTAGTATGTTCAACAGTCTCAGAAATAACGTTAAATTATGCTTTAAAAAGGCACAGTCGGCTGCTAAATCATAGTCAGTTCAGCACTGTAATGTAGCCACATTCACAAGTGCTGCAGGAACAGCAATGGAAATACTATTTTAAACATCCAGGTTTGTATTACAAACCTTCCTCTGATCTGAGCTTTTAGTTGACATTTTCCCTTGAGTCATGACTTAGAGTATTATCAAGAGTTCCCGTTTCATCACATCAAGGATGTGGTTTTGTTTGCTCTTTGCTTGGTTGAGTATCTTGTGCAGTATGGATTGGACTGGTACTCATAAATACAAGCTTAGCAAAATGTTTCTTTACACCTCGTTTCTTCTGGTTGCTTTCTGTTTAGTATGATGAGCTGTTTTTGCTGAATAATACCTTAATGACAGGGCTGATGCATTTTTAATGTATATACTCTTTGTCATTGTCAAAATTAACGTTTTGATGATTGTAGATTCCTTTTCTCTGAAATCTTTGGGGAGTTGCTATGATATGTGAGTTAAAAGAGTGAAACTGTAAGGTCCGATCAGAGAAATACTGGATTTACTCACAAAAATAATCATAAAATATTGTGTAAAGGCTTGATAGCATAAAGGACGCTTCAAATGTTGTTTCCCAATAGCACTATCTCAGAATGGCTCTCCCTGTTCATTAGCAGTTCCTGGGGTCTGTCACAGATGTATATTGAAGGGCAGAAGCAGATGTTTCTGAACAACAGATCTCTAAGAAGAGGGCATTTATAACTGCGGGCCTGATCCCAGGAACGCACGTAGCTTCCGTGGGACTGCTCAGGGGAGCAAGGCTGTTCATATTAAATCCAAAATATTTTTGGCCAAATCCTACCATTCAATGCAATAGCAAAGCCCCAATTGATTTCACTGTGGGAAAGATTAGACCCCTAGTGAAAGGGATTTTTTACAACACTACACTTCCTATTTTTTTTTGCTTTAGAAATTGCGAATCCTGTGTAACAAAAAATGAGTCTAAAACACCCCTGCCTCTAATAGTGTAATGATATTTTATTAGCAGCAAAAATTGTACTGAAAAGCTATAGTGTGACATAATAAATTATAAATAAGTGTTTTTAATTGTACCAGTACAATTATTTCTCAAGACAACACTTTAGAATGAGGTTTGTGGCAGCACCAGCCGGGTGTTAAAAGCTATTTTGGTGACTGCATATTTAATTAAAATAGAACGCTAAAGTTCTGTTCTAAAATTGTTTTGGTAAACTGCATCCTGGTAGAAAATTAAATAATTAGCCCCAAAATAATTACTTGAACGTAGCCTTTTTTTAAAGTCCGTAATTCTATGAAGATTGATATCTCTGGGTAGTTTTCTCCACTGGAGTAGCCTTGAAGGCTGCTTCCATAGGTACGTCTTTGTCGTGCCAGGGTCCCTGGAGCAGCGCAGCTGATGGATGGGGGAGCGGACGCTGGGGTGGCACCCACCCTGGTGCAGGACAGGGTGCCGCAGGGCAACCCAGCACAGCCACCCGTGATGCTGGCTGCTCCCCACCCTGCTCCATGCTGGGAAGATGGTGACTGCCTGGTCTTTCCCTGAGCAGGGGGCTGCCAGAAGGGCTGTGCCTCTGAGCACCACGGGTGCATCGTGCCCCATGGTGGTAGAGGGGAGAATAGATTTGGCTCCTGTTGCCCTGTGCAGGCAGGGGAACAGCCCTGCCTGGGTTTGCCCGTAACAAGAAGCATCACTCTGCCTAGCTAGCAATACCCTAAATAAAGTGATGAGGGCTGCCATTTGATTTCAGGCACTCTGTCCATAGATATTTAAGCTTACAGCCCTTTATAGATGGAATGGAATAAATATGTATATAAACATACACGTATATAAAACATACATGTATATATGTATATAAACATACATATATATATATACACACATCTCTTTGAAGGGAGGCTACAGCATAATATGAAAAGCCCCACTCTCCCAGACCTAACAGAGGCACAACTCCCACCCACCTCAACAGGGGCCATGCTTTATTTATGACCGGTGGTATGATTTCTATTGCTGCCTACAAATTTGCCTAAAATAAATACAGGCACTATTGCATGTAGATATGTGCAGTTATGCAGATGCCTTTCCTTGGGATCAGTTCTGCTTGCTTTCCACTTTTAAGACTACACCTGATTTTGAGGGGAGTGTAAGATTTCTTCCTATAACGGGTTATTGCCTTTTGTGTCAGTTTAGGTGGCTTCTAGTGTTCATAGGGTTTTCTTAAGAAAACTGAAAACAGTCATACTTATACATCCATACAGCTATACACTTACTTTGCAGCTGTAAGTACAAGCTAACCAGCCTTTTACTCTAGGCTTTTACATCCTGCTAGAAGTAATGTATACAAATGGATTTTAATGCATTTTTTTTAAAAAAAATAAATGGTATCTTTACATACACAAAAGGCTTTTTCTACCTTTCCTTTTAAAAGTTTACTATTTTTCTAAAAAGCACCCCCCAGTTATTATCCTTAGCTGTTAGACACCTCATCATTTAGTGTTGTGAAGGTAAATTGTAACACTCGTTATTAATAATCATAAATTTTTACCAGATTTAGCATCTGCCTCCTGAAATCTTTAATGGTGGAAACACCTTCTGCGCTAGTGCCCATGATGCGTACATGTTTTTTATTGCTATCATTTAGTAACCAAATCGCTCAAAAAATCACAGAACTTGATTGTCACATCCCTGGAATGCATAGAGCTATTTATAAGTGTTGGCGTGATAATAACAGTGACTCAAAAGAAATTTAAACAACAGACCCAAAATAAGAAGTCTAAAAGTGAAAATCTAAGTCAGAATTCATAGAGGTGACGGAAAGAGTCTGGCACTGAAGGACAGAGAGGGTCCTGAGGAAGGTAAAGAGAAGGGGCCTGGAGATGATGGTAGAGGGTAGATGTGCCACGGTGTTGCAGAGCTAGAAGGCAGATGAGAAGAGAGGTGCCATGGATGAGAGGCGAGGAGGTATTGCAGGAGAATGTGCCAGAAGGGTGGAAACCAGGGCTGGAACACCACACATCGCTGATAGTTTACTTTCTGGAAAAACAGTACCTATTTAAAAGCAGCCAACAGAAAATGAGGTGAAATGTTCCAGAAACTAGAGGGACTGGTTGATGGGAAAAATAAGAGCCCTGAATTATATAGCTGAAAGGAGTTTTATATATATATGAATATATATACCTAGCCAAAATTACATATTAATGCCCACATAAATAAATAAAATTAGTATTCTGCTTTTTAAATCGTTCTCCTACAGAAAGCAGTGGGAATTTTCCATTGATTTCAGTGGGGCTGGAATTTTTCCTGTCTGCAGGAAAGCGGTGTAGCCTGGTGTGTGCAAACAGACCTAGGGGCTGTGGAGGGAGAAAATGCAGTGTGGCTATCAAGAAACGTTTCCTTTTGGTGTCCCAAATACCTCTTTAGCCAGCAGGGGTGATATAAAGTAACAGAGCAGGAAAGCCCTTGCCTAGGAGATCATAAAACTAGCTTGGCTAAGCCACCACAGACACCAGTCACCCTACGAGGGCTGGAGAGCCGCTTGGGGAGACCTTGCGATACACCTTCAGGAACTGAGACAGCCCAATATTTTATACTACAAGAAAGAAAGGGGTAGGCCCATAAGAGGCTACTTAAATTTTCCAAGCTAGTATCTCAGAATATTTCAGATTAAGTCAAACTTAATCTTTTAGCTGTTTCAAGATCAATTATCACTACAATATTATTCTGTATCAGTTCATCTGAGTTGTGTGTAACCCCTTTCACATTATTAAATTAGACATGAAATGTTGGAAATATATAGCTGACTTTTCTTTAATATTAAGAATTGCTGATTCATAACCTTGTCTGGAATACTAGCAGTTCTCTTACTAAGTCAAGACAACATCACAAAGTTTATTAATGTTCACAGGTCAAGGCTATCTTTTAAATCACTTACAATCAATGACAAAGTGATCGCCATGGGATTGGTCTTGTCTAATTGGAGAAAGAGGGACATTCTGAACCAGAACTGTACAGCACTTGATCGTGCAGCCTGTTACCAAAAAAAGAACCATCTCACTGCATCTTACAGAGGCATTTACATAAATAATGTAGATTTCGTATGACTTCTTTTAGATTATCTGGTAGTAATAGCTTTGCAAGTATTCATGCTCTCCTAACAAGAAGGTGACAAAAAATTCAAATAAAAAGGCATCACTGTAATTACTGCATTATAAAGGATTCTTATTTTTTTTTTTTTTTTTTTTAAGTTAGGTGGGAAATAAGAAGTGCAGGGAGGCTTAATGTATTAATGCTTCACACTGCCTGGAAACCCATCCTTTAACAATCATTCTTCAGGATATAACTTACCTGGTTACTCCAAGGAAATGTAGAGCAGTATTACCTCTTCATCAAATCACCAAAACCAGTCTTCTGAAATCCAAACTTACACAGTTCAGTGCCTGCTGTTTTACTGGAGCAACAGTTAATGCAGTCTTGGTGATCCAGTTGTTAAAAATTATCACTGCAGGAAAAAACAGCTTCTGCTACTTTCTTCCACTGCCTGGCTGTCTCCTTTCCTGTTTGATAGATGCAAAAGGTTTGAGGGGGTGGAAGGCTTTTTCTTCCTCAACAGATTTTATTTTAGAAATGTCAGAATAATTTTGTTTCCTAATATTTTTCTGGATGTCTTAAACTATAGAGAAGTGCAGTGGAAACTTTCTCATACCTCAGTTTAAAAGCTTATGATTTTTCCACTTTAAAAAAGAGTAATTTTTCCCTGTGTGTTTTCCGGGGGTCTGAGTTATGAAGACAACAATAATATAATTATTTCAATATTTCAGTACAGTCCTTTTCTTTTTGACTGCACGTCATATTGTCCTTTGTTGTGTTATGACATCATGTGGCTGTCATACATGTGATGATATAAACCCATTTGCCTTTAGTCATGCATAGAGCCACTTGGTGAAAACAGGATCTGCAAGTCCTGCTCTAGGAAGCAAGAAACAAACCCAATCCCTGTTGCTTTCCTTGTTTAGGTGCTTGTCATTTCTGTGTATGCAAATTCTCACCAGTGAAGAATGCAGGACCCTTGGATAGAGATGAAAATAGACATGTTTAATTTTCATTTGCAGGAGCTGCAGTGAGTCAGTGCTGCTTGCTCTGCTCCAACCTCCCTGGTACAAAGGGAGGAAGAAACTCCAACAAGGGAAAGGAGGCTGAATGGGTGTGATGCCCAATCCAAGGAAAGCAAACCAAATTAATAAATCCCCCTCCTAAAATACTTAGCTGAAGGTTATATGTTTTAATTTTTACCAAATGCTACTCTAATTGAAGTATTCCACACTTCTCGGATGCAAAACTTAAATATGGGCCCTGCAGAGAGGCTCAGAATATAACCCTGCTTTCTCTAATAAAATCTCTCTTCTGAGATTAACTCTGGAGCTAGCAGTAGGGTCAGTATTTCATTTCATAGAAGTCAGCTCACGCTGACAAGGGTTTGGCCTTCTTAGTGATGGGCCGTTTGCTGCTCAGAAGTGTGAGGAATGGCTTTCTGAAATATTGATAGCTTGCCTTCACTAGAACGCATGATCAGATTTAGCTGGCAATCAATGCGCTACAGCACCCGGACTGAAGGGCTGAGAGGCTTGCACCTTGGGCCAGCCACTAAGGTTTGCTTTTTAATTCAAAGGCTAACTCTTCCATTAGTGTAAATCAGTAATTTATAATAACATCAAATGAGATTTGTATCAGAGTAGTCCAGGCTACAGCCTTATCTTGGGATTTGAAAAGGAATAGAAAAATTAGGCTGAGACCATTAGTATTCTGTTTCCATTTGGTTTTGGGATGTAGGTGTGTAAATGTGCCCAAACACACACGTTCACAGGGGCAGAGCTGCATCTCGTTCCCATGGCCATTTCCCATGGCCATTTGACTACCATTTAACAAGGACCTAAGAGCACAAACTCTTCATCCTGGTGTGGTTTGATTGACGTGTGCAGAGATCTCCCATAAAGGCCCTGGGATCCCGCTTTTCATCCATAAAAGGAAAGCAGGCAAGCTTCATTCCTACCTAAACCCTTTGCACAAGATACAGCAATAATGAGGCAGCATCTATTTATATATTGCTCAGTGGAAATGACTGAATTCAGACAGAAGATGGTGAGGCAGCCTGAGCTCCACCAGCCTCCATGGAGTCTATTGTTAGTACCCAGGACTGCTGCTCAGGCAAACAGGCAGGAGAGGCACGATTTGGAGCCTGCCATGCCACAGGGAGGAATATCAGCTTGGGCACTCAGCACTTGGTGTCTCCTCTCAGAGAATGCCTTTGATGTCTTTGCCAGGAGCTGGCAGTCATGGAGAAGGAATGCTGGAGAAATGGTTGCAAGATAGGGGGTAAGAGCGCAGCCCTGTTGCTGCTCCTTGGGAAGTGGCATGCTGACCTAGACTTACCCACAGGGTGAGAGCTCCCTGCCTTTCTACCTGGGAAGATGTTCAAGAGGGAATGGGAGAGGAGTGCTGTACTAGCTTGATGCACACTGTTGCCTTCTTGCATGTCATTGCAGAAGGGTTTCAATAATAATTCCTGTTTACCTAGAGAAAAAAAAAAAAAAAAAAAAAAAAGCAGAAA
>NW_008611292.1:7720-15391 GCF_000691845.1 Merops nubicus
CAGTAAAAAGCCCCATCCAGCACTCCATCGTTGGTTAGGTAGGTCTGGGTGGCTGGTAGTCCAGTGACGAGGCTGCGGTGCAGCCCCAGCACATGCCCGTGACAATGAAAACTTGTTAAACATCTATGAGACGTTTAGCATAAATAGGACACTTAAACCCCCTTAGCAAAGCACAATCCAGACAGTGCTTTGGCTCCATGTCCTTTTTTACTCCTCCTTTTTCTCTGTGGTTCTTGTATACTTTGCCCATATGCTCTTAAGCTATTTTGTTTTCAGTTTAATGTGTTTTATGTAAATTAGAAGAATCAAGCTTCTCTGCTTCCTGAATTATAAATTGAGTGGAAATTGGCTGATTCTCTTTAGACTATGTCTGTAAGTTATACAAAATGTAAGCAATCAAGCTGAGCAGGCTGGGTTGGGGAGAGAAATCCCATGAATGGCATGGGCCTGTGAGCTGCATACCCACATGCTGCAGCCTGGAATATCTCTTTCCTTTAAAGTGTTTCCTCAGACCATTCTCCAAGATGCAGGTTTATTGCCTCGGTTGGTAGTTTGCGCAGCATATTCATTACACCTCGTATAAATGAACTGCTCTTAAATGCTTGTTTCCACTCTTGCTTCAGGACCAAAGTAGATCCAGACTGGGATCACCAATTCATTTTGTTTCCCTTCCTCCCCTTGTAAATCAAAACGCCTGTTGCGTTTAGCATCTATCTCTTTGGCTCTTACTGCACACTTAGATCAAATTTTAAAAAAAAGATGGTTAAAATCAGGAAAAAAAGCCACCTTCAGAGAGGTGGTGTAGCGCATTTCTTGTGAAATCTTCACCAAGGTTTTAAGGCTGGCATCACGGAGACTGTGAATGCCATCGCCATGGACAATTTGGGTTAAAAGGGATCACTGCAGAGGGTAATCGTGGGTGGTGTCTGCAGGCACAGCCCCAGGAACACGGGCCTTCAGCCAGGAGAATGTGCCCATGTAACGGGGTCTTGGGGTGCTCATGTGTGTCCCTGGGCCCTCCCAGCCCAGCCTGACTGCTGAGATGTGCTGCTCTGCTCCTGATTCCAGAAGGACTGAAGCACTTGCATGTTAAAGAGGATCCCAATTGAGTCAGTTTTGCCTCATAGACAGGTGGCCTTCAGGAATCTTGGGCTAGGACTTGCAGGGCACAAATGGGATCCTCTCTGCTTGGGCTGTGCCCTGTAGTTATTCGAGTTTGGGCTCTCTTTCACTGAGTTCATAAAATACATAGCTTTTTTAAAATTCATTAAGTACTTTGATTCAGTGATATACCGTGAGAATGTGGTTTATTCTGTCCAGTCAAATGTTTACTGAGAAGTGATAAAAAAATATCCAGCCTGCCTTTTTAGAGCTGCTTATTATATTTTGACAGGAAGGCATAACCTTTCTTTTCCTGGTGTGGTTTTTATTAAATTTCTGACTATTTTATTTGTTAGACCACATATAAATTTACTACCACTTGTCTTTCCAAATAAAAGGCATATAAGCTGCAGTCTATAAGTCAAGCTGCTATTCCTTGAAACTTATAAAAGGATCATTTTAATCCATACGATTGCTAATTAAAGCTGCTTCTCAATACAAAAAATTAAGTCAACAGTAATTAATGTAGCCAGCCTGGAACCTTAGGAAGCTACTGCCAGCAAGTGTCTTTTGGTGCACTCAAGAGGATGCAGTTTGATTGTTGGCACCAACAGGCAGGTTGGGAATTGTAAACATGGTAATTAGCAGTAAGTTTCTGGATCTCAACTTGCCAGACTGGCAGTCTGATTCTTGGAGTAGTTGTCGCATGGGAGGAGGGAAAAACAAAGTAAGGGAATTACAGCAACCTTGCATTGCTCCGTCAACATATGCCACTGGACCAATGTTTTTCTTGGCAAAGATCTCTGACAAGGAGTTTAAAAGCAGTGTTGCAGCCGAACTGCAAACTGTGAACCTCACTGCAGGCATCAACCAAGCAACTGTCGCTGGCTCTTCTGCACAAACTATGAGTGTTGCTCCATGGAAAGGAATTGCAGAGTCTGAGATTCCCATGCTCCACCTCTATGGTGGGGCACAGTGTTGATAAGGTTATCAACAATAATGGGATTAAAAGAGTTAAAATCCAGCTTTTGCAGTAATCCCAGAGTATTCTATTGTTGAGCTATCAAAGATTAAGGTTATAATAACCTTATTAACCCTTGGTGTAGTGTAAATAAAAAGGAAATGTCAACCTTAATTCCACCATGAAATTAAATCTTCACTTCTCTAAATGATGATTCAAACATAGCTTACTGCAGCCAATGTGGTTTATGAAAATACAGAACCCATGTGAATTTAAGAAATCCCGTCTGAGAGAGAGAGAGAGGAGGGAAAAGTGGCAATAAAACATGGCATTTGTTTTGTTTAAAATGAAAACAGTATTCATGCAGCTTGTGTGGCTGCAGGAACCATACCCAGAGGAAAAAGTATGCAAAGAATAAGGTAGGGACCAACTGCTCACGGTGTAAGTCCCTGTGATGCAGTGAATGCAGCTTCCCCAGACTGCAGCAGCTCAGGCTCTGGGCAGGCAGCAGCCACAGCACTCCTGTCAGTGCCCCCGTCCCTGTCCCCTGATCATCACTGTGTGGCCTCATTAATGCTGCGTCAGGGACGGGGTGCCCCAACACGAGATCTTGAGCTGAGCATTGCTCCACCAGCACTTCCAGTGCCAGAGATGAGAAGATGAAAACCAAAAAGTGGCAGAAATGAAAGGACTGGTAAACCTTCCAGAAATAGAGAGCCAGGTCCTAGTGTGGAGGGCACAGGTTTTCCTGGCTAAGCTGATTTCCAGGGCATGGAAGTTGCCTCTTTCAGCAATGGATGGTTCCCTCCTCACCTGTGCTGGGCCCAGCCCCTGCTCCCCTTGCCCACGGAGGTGGGATCTATAAGGTCTGAAGCTGCCCTCTGGGACTACCTTTCTTACCTGAAGAGAAGGAAGGACAGACAGACCGGGCTTTGCTAGGATGTAGTCCAGGTAAATATGGATTTTCTTGTGGGGAGCAGGTGGGCAATTGCAGTAGGCAGAAATGGGCTCTGTGTCCTTTGTTATGCTTTTCTGACTGGGAGGGAAAGTGAAATAGTGATAAAATGGGATGATTCAGAATGATTCTGCATATTAAATAACTCAAATACTTGCTCTCAGTCTCTAGTGGAGAGGTAATTAAGTATTATGTTGCTGCCTATAGCAGGAAGTGAGCTCTCTGGAGGGCAAGAGGCATTGCCAGGGAAAAGAGGTGGTTTTAGTGGGGCTGTTTGCACCAAAAAGAGCTTTGCCGCTTCAGCAACCCCCTATCTCCCCTGTGGCATCTGCAGCGCCTGGAAATTACTGTCTCTGTGGATGGTTAGAGCTGGGGAGTGGGAATGCCCTGCCTCTTCATAGTGCTTATCCCAGTCCTCATGAACTCTGATGAAGTTGTGTTATGAAACTTGGACTCATAAAAGAGCTCAGTTTAGGATTTTTTCTTTTTTTTCCTCCACTCACTGAATCATATTCTTCTCTGGTATCCAGAGCACGCACCAGCTCAGATGTGACCGCTGGGTCCTGGGCTGCTTCCATACCCACTGCTGCTGCAATTGCTACCACAAACGTAAATTGTCTTGCTCTGCCTCGTCTTGTCTTTCCGCAGTGTAGGAATAGACAATGGTCCCATGGGGTGGTTCAGAAATATTACTGGTTTCCAGTGTTGGTATAATGCACCCTGCTAGGTAGTGTCCCTTTTCTGGACAATATCCCAGTAAAATAGTAAATGGCAACTGCAGAGCAGTAGAAGCAATGGTGTATTTGTTTGACTGACATTTCAGAGCCTGCAGAGCAAATGCAGTTAGGATCCACAGTGTGTTGCAGCTTCCTTTCTTCGTTTCCCTACCCTGGAATAGCTGCTGTTAGGTTCAGCTTAAGCCTGGTCCCTGCTCCATATCAGCATTAGAGTGGAGGAAGAAGCTCTGAGGAGGGAGGGTGGGCAGCATGTCCCTGAGCCCCTGTAGGCACACTCTGCTTTGGGAAGCAGCTGGCATCTTGCGCGCCTTGGGAGCTGCTGCTCCACTGCTGGCACTGCAGCCCTGGGCAGGAGGGCAGTGGTTTATGTTAGTAGGTGTGAGCTTCCCCCAGACTCAGCAGTCAGCACTAGGGTGGCCCTATAGCACTCGGACTTGCACTCCTCACTGGGAAGGAATCCTCCTTGGTGCCTGTGGAGCCATGTCAGGCAAAGCAACCCAGGGTTTGGGCTACGCCAGTCTTCACTGGGGGCAACTGATGCTTGCTTTGGAGTTTTGCAGGGTCAACAGTTGATGGATTGTGAATGCTCTGGTGTGCGCTTGGCATTAGAAAGAGGTGCAGAAGAAAAATGGCAGTAACGGTTCAGATTAGTCGGGGGGAGGTAATTGGAAACAAATTGCTACCAAAAGCCAAGGACCACAGTTAATTGTGGTGGAGCACCATGGGTCACTCACCTGGAGGGAAAGACTGCTAGACGACAGGCAGGGGTCAAAATTGTTTATCTCCTGGTGGGGGAAGAGGGTCTCAGCCATATAATCTGGTTTGTAGGGTTATTTTGTAGCTCATAGACCCTGACATGAATATCCAGGCCTGCAGAGCAATGCTTTATTGCTGGAAAAATCTCAGTCAGTGAAGGCAGGGAAAGCTGTGGCTTTACCTGGTGGCCACAGGTAAATCTGAGCTGGCCCCTGTGGGCAGCACACAGCAGGAGAGGCATGGGCAGCTGCCAAATCCCCTTTTCACTGGGTCTTGCTTGCAGGAAGGGGCATGTAAATCCTGGATTTGGCTGAAGAGAGCAGCGTGGTGGAGGCTGTGGTGTACACAGAGCCACCATGCTACCAACCCGCTCTGAGACGGAGTTTTGCCTTTCAGTTTGAACATTGCAGTCATGCATTCTTTATTTGTTAACAATTTTACACTCTGCAATGTTTGCTATTCCTGGTGCATCTTAGATGTCTGCATTCAGGCAGACATCAATGCCTGTTGTAAATACATGAACTGTTTTGCAGCAAGTCCTCTAGACTCAGAGGCAGGGGAAACTGGGACGAAGAGTGGCATGGACCCGCTGCCTGGGGGTGGCAGAAGGGGGTCTGCCCTCACTGGGCAGTGATTGCCCAGAACAAAACCCTCTTCTGTCTCTTGGAGAAGCTCTTTCCAAACCACTAACACTATTGCAAGGAATCAGGTGATGAAAATAGTGATAAAAAGCTGATCTAATTTTTACTAAAGTGCACCTCTCCATATTTTGATTCAGAGCTCTTGCGGGGTAAAAGAAAAATTTCTTCAACTTCCTATATCTGGCAACAAACGCAGTATCACCCTCTTTCAGGGCAGGTCACTCTTGCACCTTTGCTCTGTGCTCAGGTAACCAAGTACAGAGGTGTGCTACAGTTTGTGCTGTTCTGTGTCTGCTCCTTGCACTAATGCTGTAAGTGGGAGAAAGCCAGGACGGCATGGAAAAGGGGAACCAAAGATTCTTAAAACACTCTAAGTGCAATGTCGCCCTGCTGAAATTTGTGGTGTTACCTGAGTGTTGGCTGTCACAGCTCTGAGGGTTGGGCCAGCCTGATTAGACCCTTGATTCCAGTGCTTCATAAAGGACTTTAAAGTATACATGTGTAGCTCAAGTATTAGAATATGAATAACCCTGTCTAACCTGAGATACGGGAAGAGTGATCACCTGGCTCTCCTTGGAACTTGTATCCTTTGATAGTTCAGCATACCCTTACACAGAAAACCAAAGCATATGCTGATTTGACTTACTGTTACTATTAAGGACTGCTTTTGGGAAGATGGGTAATAAAGCCATTTCTCCTCTTCTTTTGCAATGAAAAACCCAAATTCTGTCTGTGCAGTGCAGTCTGTCTCCAAATAGTGTGGCATGGCCGTGTTGGTGACATGCAATCCCACACCATGCTGTGGGAGCCTGTGGGCCGTCCCCACGGGGACCGTGTCCTGGCTGCACAGGGCACATCAGCAGTTGCTTTGGTTTTAAACATGTCATATCACAACTCGCTCATCTGTTCAGTGTCAGGGTTGAAAAATACTGTCAAAATGAAAATGCAGGCACTGACTGAGAAATCAGTGAATGTGCTATCTGGGTGTTCCAAATTTAGACGTTGTGATTGATAAATGATATAAAATACATTATTTGTTTTTATCAAGTGAAAAGATGTTCCATTAATATTTTTGTTTATTTTAAGAATAACAGCTTGGTTTTGCAGCAAGTGTGTGTACCCACGTGTGCAGGTGCACATGGACAAATATACTGCAGTAGTCCGGCGTTGCCTGGAGTTAGTTGCTGGATTAAGCTGGCAGTATGAAATGTATTATCAGCTCCCCACAGGGTTGGGCATAGCACCTGTACAACAGAGTGGAAGAGTCTGTGTGGAATTGGGTGAGAATGAACACCAGCAAATTTAACTAGGAAAACAATTGTTTTTCAATTGTTTACTTTTCAATTGTTTACTTTTATTTGTATAAGCTGAAGGGAAAAGAAGGGGGAAAATGCCTCTCCCATGGAAGGAGAAGGTTTTGGCAAGACAATAGCTCTGTGCATGCTGCTGAACACAAGGTCTGCGTGGTCAACTGAAGTTTAGAGGGTCAAGGTGGCTTTTTTCATGATAACTCCAGGGCCAGGCGGCATCTCCTGAGGCCAGCACGTCTGGGAAGCTCCAGAAGCTTCAGTGGTCAGGGTGGTGGATTATTGCAATGAGCAGATATTATCTAACCCCCAGGAAAATAACATAACCACAAGCTCAAAGGCTAATGCCATGCTGAAGACATGGGCACCTGGCTTTCTCCCACCCTACCGCTCCCCATCTCGGGACATGGTGCAGAGGGATGCTGCTGCTTTGCCTTAGTGTGGCGCGACTGGCCCAGTGGTCCCCTGCTCCTTGCAAGGGCTGGGACCCTTGCAGGGCCTTGCCTGCATGGGCAGGGTTGATGCCTGTGAGGTGAATCCCCAGCAGCCAGCTCCTCCTGCCCTGCTGAAAGGATGCAGCTCAATAGCATCAGCTGGGGCCCTGCACTTCTGACCTTGGGTTTTCTCTTGCATATGCATAAAACAGTGTGGTGTTAGAGGGTTTTAATGGAAGGAAACTGAGGAAGCCAGTGAATTATTTTCAGTGGTAAATGTTTACTGAAATTTTAAAATTATTAATATAAACTTTTTTCCCCCTGAAATTTAATATTCTGTTTAGAATGTGACAGCGGGTGGTTGCTGGAAATGAGAAAAGAGAAGGTCTTGGTTAAAGAAACTACAGCTAAGAACTGCTCTCTCTAGTAACTCTCAACATTTCTACTGAAGGATTTCCAAATAGCTACCCTAAGGCACTGGGAATCTTGGGAATCTGAGTGTTATTTTCTCCCTACATATCCATATAATGATTTAAGCATGATATTCACAGGACAAAAGCTGTTTATTGCATGGAATAAATCCCTGAAGTTCAGTCCCTCCTCTGGCTTAATTTGCTCCCTCTGACAAGTCAGGGATGCCGCACTGCCAGCTGGGTGGAGAAAGGTAGAGGGAATTGGTCTGAAGAGCTGAGGAGTCCTGGTCCCTGGTGTAACCCATGCAGCACCCTCACAGCCCAGCACTGTGCTTCCAGGCAGGATTCAAGCCTCCAATGCCTCAG
>NW_008611292.1:15414-34028 GCF_000691845.1 Merops nubicus
ATTACATGGGAAAAAAAAAAAAAGTGTTTACTACAGCATGGTCTAGTTTTTAGATCCAAACAGATTGCTGTACATTGGGTGTGAAACTCCCTAATGTTTTAGTAATGATGTTGGAGCCTCTCTGACAGCTCTGAGCAAAGCACTTTTGGAGGTTATGTAAATGCCTAAAAAGAAATCTAACCCCAAATCTTAATTGTGTAGCAGATTTGAGTCCTGTGAAGTCTAGGCGCTGCCAGATTTTAAAGCCATGCTGCTACCTTACATAAATACTCATAAATACTTACAGTAAGTGTCCTAAAAAGATCTTAGGCTCACCAAGTGAGCTAGAAGGGGGTGTTTCAGGGCTGCCTCATCTCTGCTGGCTGTGAGCAGCATGTGGTGCTGCCCAGACCTGCTCTGATGAGAGCAGGGAACCTGGTTCCCTTTAAGTCCAGCCAGGACTGTGGATATCTGGGATCATATGCCAGCCAGAGGAATGAAGCTACTTCCATTTCTGATGCCCACTAAGAGGGCAAAGAGACCTTCCCTTGTGCTTCTGTGCTCTAGCTTGGCACAGAAACAATTATAAAACATGTTTATAAATTCCACCTGGGTGTTGCAGCCCTTGCTATGAATCTCAAAATATATTTGAGATTTATTAGCATTGTGCTGCTTCTGACACAAAGGATGTGAGGGACAAAGAGCAGCAGCTTCTGTGCCATAAAGAAGCACACAAAAACCTGTCAGTACACTTGTAATTTCATGCTTCTAAATGTTGTTATCCAAAAGTCATTGTACTTGCAACTATCCTGTGTGCATTAAATATGAGGTGTAAAATACTACCTGGCATTAAAAATGCAAGATAGTGTGGATGGTTAGAGTATATTCATGATTTTGTGAGAGCTCTTGTTAGCTCTTATTGCCTTGTCCTTGCTGTGACTTAAGGCAGAAAATTGAGAATCTACTGCATTTAAAAAATGTTCAGAAAACTGTGCTTAAGTAATACATGTCTTTATTTTCAGTGTTTGAATAGGTATCTAAAGAGAAGGGGACTGAATAAAGGCAAAGTCCATGTGACAGAGCTTACTGAATAATGGTTGTGTTTAATTTTGCTGAATTGTCCATGAATAACTGGCAAAATGTTTCCCATATCCCGCAACTTCTAGAACTGGCTGACTCATTGTACTCGGAGCGGTACCTTTGAGCTGTGATTTGATGCATATTAAAAATTGCCATTGATTTTTCTTTTTTTTGAGGGATTGAATCAGTGTCCTAAAGGACCTGTGACATTTTTCGAACAAAATACTTGTTATATCCTCTGTTTGGTTTTGTTGCTTACTCTAGGCTAGGTGAGGAATTGGTGCTAAATCACAGCAGTGCCTCTGTCTTCTTTCCTGGAGGGAACAGAGGAGAGGGACAGAGCACCTAAGCAAAGGGAAAAGGTAGAAGAGAAAAAGCACAGAAGGGAATGGCTTGAACTGGCAGAGGAAGGGAGGAAACAGGGAAAACATAGAAAGGAAAGAATCAAAGAGACAAGGGAATGAAAAGGAAGAAAGAGGAAAAAGGAGTAGAAAAATGGAAACAAAAAGGAAGACTGGATAAGCATGAGTAAACAATAATTGATTCTCGGTCATCATCTTTCAGCATACTCCTTAGACAGGAGCTCAATGTGATCTGGCAGTTAGTGGTTTTGTGGGTTTTCTTTGAAACAAACCCCACTTACTCTGCTATCTCCAGTAGTTTTTGTCCCTCTTACCTTGGCTGGAGCAGGAGGGCTTGCCCAGCTCCGTGGTGCATGATGGCTGCCTTGTGGGCTAGCCTGGAGAGCTGTTGCTGCTTGCAGGCACTGTCTGATGTTCATCCACGTTCAGCTGACCCAAGGTCTGTAAGGAATATGAGAAAGCAGTAGCTCCTGGTTAAATCTCAGCAGGATTATTGTTTACAAAACCATGACAAAAGATGAAGTAATGTCCTATCTGGCCACATACTGGGCTGCAGGTCCTCTTTTTTTTTTTTTTTTTTTCTCCCTAAAAAGGGAGATATCTGATGTATCTCGTTACTGTCACAAAAAAAAATTCATTTATTGTGATTCAGAGGTGCTAGGTGCTTAAAATTAAAATATACATTCAGTGCTTTCAGGCAAAGATTCATCAATAAGCATGTGGCTCAAATCAATGAACTCTTATCAAAGCCCAAAGATCATTTTAAACTGTTTATAGACTGTCTCTTACAATTACAGATGGAGATGATGAACACTCATGTTCCTATGCAATTACTTGCTGCTACCCTATAAAAAGCCAAAGCCCAATGAACTTCAATACGGAGTAGAGTAACAACATCCTTGTGAAAAAGCAACCTGAGGAGTTTTGCCCTGCTACTTACTGTGAAAGCAGACCTGTCAATGAGAAGAAGCCTTTGCAAAAAGCCAGGTTCAAGCTGAGATTTGAAGGAGTTTGACTCAACATTTCCAAGTTAAGAATGAATCCTGGACCTGGGCTGGACAAGAGTTATGAGTATGTTTTTTGTAGATCTTTACTGTGTATTTTGAAGGGACCAGTATGCTGTCCTCTGGTAATCAGAAACATCAGCTGCCCTCGCCCAAAGAGCAGAGCTCTGATAAATGCACCGATTCTAGTTTGTGCATTGCTTTCCAAGTCATCAAAGCAATTTTAAAATCAATATGTTATATTTAAAAGGGAGGCCATGCATTCACTCTCTGGGCAGGAATAACACATCGAGTCCGTGCAGGGAGAGTTAACATCCTAGTCCTAGTGTTTTGTACAAACCAGAGTATATAAAGAGTATTCTGGGAAAGCCATAAAGGGAGATGACGCAGTAAAGGTTTCTGGGATGCTAAAAATACAGTTATGCTTATGAGCTGCTGTGTGAACCTGCCTGCAGTGGCTGACTCGGGGTGATACTGTGTGAGTGACAGAGTTTCACAAATGTTGGGAGTGAGAGGCCAAGTCTCAAGCAGCTCCTGCAATTTTAGCGTGTAATGAGGCCAGAAGATGGCTTGGTGCAGTAATAATAATTTAATGCAACAAATATATGTAAAGATGCATCTGAGACAGTGTTGGTAGGCCTGCCAACAGCACTTTGTTGGACACCACCATGATCAATCTGGAGTGGGGGTTGTAGGCTTAAGTCCAGGTATTTGAGATCAAGCCACCAGTTTTTAATGGATTGGAGCTGTTCTTAAATAAACTTTCATTAGTTAGGGTGGCACCACTAAGTCTGCTTCCTACTGAGCAGCCAGCAGAAAGAGCATCTATAACAGTAATAGTTTAACACAAATTGATTTAAAGACTGGAATAATAGGAAGGTTAGAGAGCTGGAATGAGGGATGAAGGAGCGGGGCAGAAAGAGGTGAAAAAAGATGAACAAAGCCTAGCTGGCTGCAGGTAGAGGAGGGATGTGTCTTCTTCATTTTCTTCTGTCAGCTGAAGCACACCACATTGCAAACAGGAGATATGAATGCTTGCAGCACACCTCCAAAACTATTCTCCACTTTGTGACCTGTTTTGGTCACCTGCTGTGGTTTACTGAATCATCTGCTAAGGGGCTTGATTATGGTCTCACATTTCCAGAAATTTGTTTAATCTGTTCAAAACACTTATGCCTGAACATCTCAGACCTGTCTATGTGTTTTTTTGCCTGCTGGATATAAAGCTGTTTGGCCTTAATGATGTGTCTGTATACAGAGTTGATTTTATATATTTATGGTGAAAGTAACAGCCCCTTAAAATGGATTATTGATCATGGGAAGACAGTTGATATTTTTAATCTTTCAAAGCAGAACTACAAATAAATCAAATGATACAGAGTATTTTATTTAAAAGCATTTTACTTTATTAAAAAAAATTACATCTGGTGTTTGTGGAAATGGGATACATTTTGTCTCTTCATATGAGGGTTCAGAGGAAGCCATGGTGGGAGTTAGCCCTTCTCACTCAGTAACTACACTGATGTCAGTGAGTCAAAATTAGACTCTTCTCAAATTGCATAAACTACTGTAAGATTCAAATGTAAAGATTTGGAGGCCTGTAAAATTCCCATGTCAGTTGATAAACTATCTGTAGGAGTTCTGATCTTTTTGCACAAACACACGTGAAGCATTCTTTCCTTAATGAAAATTTAGGTTTACCATCATTTGTGCCTATACATACATCCATACATATGTATTTTGGGTAGCTGAGCATGTACGTAGATGTGTTTACACATATTTCTGAAACTACACAGATATTGCAGTGTGCTATGAAGAGGCGAAGATTGCTTTTGGCAGTGCTATCTGTGCCATTTATGAGTATGCCGAGTTCCACTGGTGCCTGTAGCCACCTCTCCGACGGTCCCACTCAGCATGTGGTTCTGGGTGACCCCAGCAATGATGAACTGCAGCAGAAACTCCCTCCCTGCCCTTGTTGTGACCGGGTTCCTGAATCTGGGGGCTGGTTTGTGTGTTTCAGGATAGTGGCTCTGCCAGATATGACCACAGAAATGAGGCCAGTGGGCTGAGACTCATGAAGCAGAGAAGAGGTGCCTTTAGCCTGGAGTTTGCATCTTCCACCATTTGGAGGGGCTAAGCAGAAAACTCATTCCTCCCTGAGAGAAATCAACTGAAGAGGCATTATCCTTTCAGGGCAGTTGGTGGGACTGTGCGAATGCCAGTGGTCTTTGTCAGTAACCGGCACATTTCAAACTGGTTGAGGGGCTGAATGGGTTTTGTTGATTAAATCCCATTCCTTCAAAAGGAAAGAACAAAATCACCATTATAATGTTTTGGCAAAGCAAGACACTTTCATTTTCTGGCAACCCTGGTAAGGGTTTAACTCGTGTGCAGCCATGCTTCCCCCCTTAGGGTGCCAAAGACAGAGGCTTTGCTAGTCAAATGCTGCCTGCTATACTAGCCTGTGTTACCCTGGTGATAAAGTGCTCCAGCAACAGAAGTCACCTTCTGTGCTCAGCTGAGCTCAACTGGAATTCTGCTCTGTAGCTGTACCATTTCGTGACTCTGAATATGTCATGGGTGAAGAGCTGTGCCACTGTATTCCAAGTGATAATAAAATCTCACTGGGTAAATTGAAGGAGCGTGGCTTTTTGTGGCAGCAAGGTAGGACTGAATAAGCAACTCTATCACAGTGCTCAGGCAGCGGATGCAGTCGGTGTTTGGAGGAAATGGTTTATTCCCAGTGATGCTTCCCAAGAGATGCGGCCAGGAAAGAAAGAGACTGGGGTCCCCTTGAGTGGGACTAACACTGGTGGGGCAGGTAAGGGAAGTGGGAGGATCAGGCAGTGGGAGAGAGTGAGAAGAAAGTTGCAATGCAAGCAGGAAAACCCTTTGCCGTGCTTCAGGCTCACTCTTGCACTCAGAGCTGTGGGAGAAAAAGTGATAACTGAGGCAAGAACCCCTTACCGAAGACCAGCAGAGCATGTCAGGAGGTTACTGCACCCACCGTCTCTACAGCAAAAGCAAGGAGCAAAGGCATAATTGGTATGGGCATGGGCTACGGAGGTCAGATCCAAGATCTGCATCCCTCTGAGAGTTGGGTCCAGTAGATGCTTGGAGCAGGGGAAGGCCCTTGCCCCACATGAGGAGCCATAACCTGCTGGGGTAGGGAGCTGTTGAATGCTGGGCAAGATGCTCACCACACAAGCATGTTCAAGCTGATCCCTAGCCGGGTGAATGCTGATGGGGTGTTACTGGAGTGTTTCAGTCCCTGAGCAACCAACCCTGAGAATACATGAGCACTCGTACCCCAAATATGAAGCATGACCTGGGTGGAAGTCCGGGACAGAAGACCAGGATACTCCCCTGGGTGCAACACCCTGAGGAAGGGCAACCAGGAGGCTAAAGACTGAATCTGAGCTGGCCTTGAGCAAATTCTCAGCTGGTTCAGGCTGGCCAAGGTGAGTGGGTCCCTTCCCTCAGCTAATGTCATGACTTGGAGGGAAACACATGGGACCAGTGAGTCAAAGACAAAGCTGTCTCCTAGCCACCCCTGCAAAGGGCACTTGCCACTGAAGGACTGCACTGAGGGTGTGCGGAGCTGGAGCCCACCCCCGGCAGGGCTTGGACAGTGCACCCAGCACTCTCCCACCTCCTCGAGGAGCTCCCACAGGCAGGTGGACATGGCCACATTGGCACGCATGGGCAAGCAAACCCTGCACGTAGTGCAGTTGTCACCACCCCCACATAGAGTGGTGGCTGTCACCCCTTCAGGAGGAGTCCCCAGCACACAGCATGGCCCCTAAGCTCCTCCACATAGCCATCCTCCTCCCCCAGCCTGTGTCCACATGTCCAGGGCAGTGAGGACTCCCTGGCCCTAAGCCCCACCACCTCAGGAGCTCTGCAGCAGCACTTTTACTCCATCTGAGGGTTTGTTCCCCTTGTCTTTGCATCAGGTGAATCCAGCTCAGCTGCGCTGCTGTAATGAAGTAAATACATTTTAAGAAAAAGCTGCAAAATAAAAATGTAGCAAAGATAAAAATGCTGCTAATGAGCCTCATTGACAATGGCATTATTTGCAGCTATCACCTGGAGAAATTAAATATATATCTCTATATATGTGAAATAGAGCTGTTTTAATTGGAAGGGGTCAAAGCTTCTGTTCTATCCCTCGACACCCTGCATGGTTGTCCCCTGCTGGGTTTCTTGTTTCCCTGTTGCCTGCTGATGTGCTCCACCTGTGGGGCTGTGCCAG
Source organism: Merops nubicus (assembly GCF_000691845.1). Taxonomy (NCBI): domain Eukaryota; kingdom Metazoa; phylum Chordata; class Aves; order Coraciiformes; family Meropidae; genus Merops; species Merops nubicus. Next base: position 22,095 of record NW_008611292.1, read on the forward strand.
GGAGCAGAGCTGCAGCCACTTTGAAGCCTGTTGGGGCCAGGGCTGCTCCCTGGAAGGAGCCAAGAGAAATCAGAACAGGCAGCACTAAAGGGAGGGGAAGAACGTGGGATGGGGGAAGGGAGCAGGTGATAAAGCAGCTCCTTGAAGCAGGAGCTGAGGTTGATGTGTTGCTGTGGGGAGCTGTGGTGTTCAACAGGACTTGTCCTATGCCAAGGGTAGGTAGATCACCTTCCTCTTTGACTTGAGCAGGTGTTGAAGTGTGTTTGTGTGTGTGTATAGCCTAGACACCAATCGCTACAGTGCTGGTCTTTTCACAGACAGTTGTATTGTTCTCTGCTGCCATGTGAATTGCAATAGATCTTTTATTATTTACATAAGCTTGTGCTCTTGTTGTCTTCAGGGAATTTCACCCAGGTAAGCACTGAGCTAGTCTACCTTTCTTCAAATCTATAAGCACAAACACCTTTGACGTAGTGTTTATGCTACTGGATCTCTGTATTACTCACTTTGGCTAGGCCTTTGTTAAGAACATAATAAACCTGTCACCACAAGTTGATCAGCTCTCAGCAGAACATTTCTTTAATTCCTGAGGTTCCTTTCAAAACCAGCTTATATATTAGCACTGTTCATTAATACCCAGCCAACTTTTCTCTTTAGTATTATTGTGCAATACAGCTGCTTTTTTTTTTTTTTTGTGGTACCTGAGGCTCATAAAACAACCATCAGTTTGCAGTTTGCCTCCTGATGGGGGAGAAAGGAAATGTAATTTGTATTTTGTGTCTTGAATCTCTTGAAAGGACTAGAAATCCCATATGCAGTAACCTGTGGGTTTTCTGTCTTGGAGAATTAGGATGTCTTTGCATTGCTGAGCAGGCAAACATTGAGCAGTGCTTGATCAATAAGAGGCATTGGCAAAGGTCTGGTCTAGTCTACCACAGCTGACGGTAAGTGTTGCTATAAGCTATCGAACTAGGAATATAAAACGTTGAATGACAGTAATAATTCATGCATCCTGGGACATATAAAACCAACAGCATGTCAATAGCTGTGGCATGCTCTGTAGAAAAAATGCAGGATTTAGATGTTGCAAGAACTTGTGTTTTATTTTAAACGACGCTTTCCTTGGTGAAATATAGACTTTCCCTATTTACTAAAAGCATTTGGTTTTAGTTTCATGTTAATACTTCTCTAATAAGATACCAAGAGCCATGCAGCTCGAAAAAGGCCCCAAGATTCAAAAAGCAAAATATATGTATTTATTGAAGAAAAACACATAAAAGATTTATAGAACAGAGGGTGCAATACTATTTGAGATTCATGGGCCATTTCAGCATTCATAAAAGTGTATATGGTTCTCACGTTGGCTTCACCAACGTGAATTTGCCTTTGCTAGATGAGCTACCCAGGAGGTATCTGGCATTGCCTTCTAATGATCTTATTATGTTCACTTTGCATTTTACTTGGAAAGCAGAATATCTTGTGAAATAAGTAAGAACTTCTGTAGTATTCATCCTCTTCAAAAATACTTCAGGATAATTAATATTGCTTGTCTCTTATGAAAAGATACTGAAGAGGGTGAATTACTGCATCTGGGAGGGTACAGCAGGCATAAGAAAAAAGGCTATCTGATACGTGTTCTCCCCTGTGCCACTATTGCACTGGTTCTTGGGAATATAAAAGTGATGAGTGCTATTTTACTGGTTGAGGCTCCCACAAAAATTCTTCAGATGAAACTTTAATGAGAAAAGGGGAGGGGGAGGGGGGGAAAGATGTTCAAGCAATCCCATTCTTATGCTTTCAGCTGTGTGGTCCTGTATACCTCAGCCATGTGTTGCCAGGCCTCAATGTCTCTAAATCTGCCTGGAACTAGAAATGTGAGACAGAGAAGTTGCATGTCACTCACAATTATATGAATATAGGCCTTAACGTGCAGGTAATACTTCTAAAAGAATGCAAAATATTAACAAAAAAAAGAGGGGAGAGGTGTGGAAATCTATCATGCATTATTTAAAGCTTCTCCTGTGAGAGGCTGAGGACACAAATACATAGGAATCATCTGCTCTTCTATGTGACAGCAATCCTTCCACTTCAGAGTTGCGTGGTCCCAGCTTCCAGATGTCTACCTGGGGATTGTTTTAAGGTCTATATTCAAAGGAAGTGTCTTAAATGTAATATTGGTTTTTGAAGACTATAAAGTGATTTTGATGCAGTGGACTGCACCTACACAAATAGGCACTAGTAGATATTTCAGCACATCTTGCTGAAGCTAGTGTGAGACAGAGATGGTGGTAAGAATTAAAAAATATATTAAGCCTGCTAACTCTCTGAGACCTGTGAAAAGGGATGTCTTTGTTCTGAGCAGAACATCTTGGCTCCTTCTGCTCCTTCAGCTTGGTTTGGGAAGGATGTATTTTATAGCTCTCCCATGATACTTGGCAAATTTAAAGCTGTCACTGTTGATCCTGCTACTCTTTGTATTAAAAGAATGTCTATGGTGTTTATATTCTGGGGAAAAAAACTGCTATTTCTACTTACTGTATTTTCATTGTCTCTTTTCATATGACTGTACTGTTTGCTAGCAGCCAAGGGACCACTTTGATGCTTGCTTTGATGCTGTGGTTTATTGTGTCACACAGTTGAGCCTATGGTTTTCCTTTCTAATCAGACCTGGCATAGTGGATGGAAAAAAATAATAAAGCTTTTCTATAATTGTGGTTATCTCATAGAGTCTGCATTTCTTATAGGTCTTGGGGTGCTGGAAACTGGTGTTTGTAAATCCATATATATATATATATATATATAATCTGATGTGTTTTCAGTCTCAGAGATGTTTTTGCCTGGTTCTGTCCTTACCCATGGCCACTCATACAAGCAGGCTTGTGTACCTGTGTGTTGAATGGCTATTGCTTCAGGAAGATACTAGCCTCTGTGTGTTACCTGAATTACGTGCATGGCACAGTCTACACCTTGTTCACCCTTCTCACTCTAAGGGCTTAGTATCAATCAAGAAAAACAAATGAATCTTGTTTTGTCGACTCACTCAGGGAAGTGAGTAGTCAAAATAACCAGAACATGAATACTGGCAGCAGGAACAGAAGGCAACCTGGTTGGATTCAAGTGTGCTGTGTGATGCCCACCTCCACCTTGCTGCTCTCAGATGGGTATGATTTCAGCATGGGTCCTGGTGCGTTTAACAAGATTCTTCTGTTCCCATAGAAAGACCCATTTACTGGCTCCCTTCTTTGTCAGACAGGACAAATGTAATGCCAGACAGGACTCAAATAATACTGACTCGGATGTAGCTATTTCTTTTCTCCCCATGTCTCGGAGCCATTTGTGGACTGATGAGGAATCATTCTGTTTCCATTTTACAGATGGAAAAGGAGAGACTTTGAGAGGCTGAGTGATTTGTCCAGGATGATGCAGCAAATCAATGGAAGAAAAAGGGAACAGGTCACTCCATGCAGTTTCGGAGTGCCTTTAACTGCCCCATGGGTGTTCTAGGGAAAGGCATGTAGGTCCCCAAAGAGGCAACTTCCATCACTGGAGCTTTCCTCCATTATTCCTGTCAGATTATTGCTGTGACCAGCAGAGAAATGCACAATGTATTATTCATTTCTCCTACTCATAAAATCAATACCTATCAAAATACAAATACAATTTAAATCAAAGGGCACTTGTTGAGTGCAGATCCTACTAATTAGGTATGATTTCCAAACAATTTCTTAAATTATTTATCCAAGGGATGGGTAGCAGGCACTTCATGTGCCCCAGAGTGAATGTTATAAACCTCTTGTCATGATACAGCAAATGTGAAATGTAGTGCAATGCAGTGTGATTTGTAGTCTTGATGAACTAATGTAATATCAATAGACATCAATCTGTGCAAAAAAAAAAAAAATCTGTCTCTTCATAACATCTAACAAAAAGCCAATAACCTTGTGAAATGGACACATATCAGTGAAAGATACAGATTAGGAATCAATTAAAAATGTAGTACCCATCTGCACTAGAAGTTACTAAACCACCATCACAAAAAGAAAAAAGAGGTTTACATCATGCGTAGAGCAGCTCCCTCTGTGCTGACTGTTGGCTCTGTAAGCAATTCCACTGTAATATCTGGCCTTTTTTTTTCTTATGCTGGTATTGCATAGTCTAGTCCCACAGTCAATATCTAAACCCCATTTATGCTATATCTAGCTGCTGACACTTCTGAAACCTCTAAAGAAAAGAGCCAATGGTTTTGAAGATTTTTGTGTACAAATTAGAAAGTGGCTTTCCTGTAAAATGAAAGGTTAACAATTGACAGCCAATAATGTAGATCAATGTTAATCAGCTCTAATAATGAGGGGTTTTTATGCAGCTTCTTTCAATCTTAGTTTTCAAACGTATGCTCCCATCCAAAAGGCAGATGTTAAGATTCCACCATGTTAGCTGTGTGCCAGATGAAAATCCTTGGTCCCATCATATAAACCTGATACCTGCTCAACAAATCATGTCATATCAGTGATTCAAAAGAAGTCTGAAATATTAGGTATGTCTTCTCCCCAGTTTTTAAAATGAGGAAAAAGAGGCTTAAAAAGTGAACATTGTATCATTTTGTTTTCCTTCATCATCTGACAACAGTTTAAGGGTGAGTGTAATTTTGAGGACTCAGCTAAATAGTTGGGCGTGGAGCTGCTATGACTTCAAAAATAGTGTGCAATTGTGCAACCATGGATGCAAGGCAGAGCCTTATTTCAGAATTTCATGGCATTTTTAAGTACAAGTCCAAATTTTAATGGTATTTAAACCTTTCTAATTAGCTGCACAATAAGTGTCTTTGAGCTAGTGTTCTGCAAAATCCTTCCCAGTGGTCTGTAAGAGACAGTTGGAAAGTCAGAGAGCTGGATATTGAATGCTGGGTATGTGGGAATGGATCATTGTGCCTGAACTGATGGGAGGGACAAGGTAGTCTGAGGAAGCACTGCATTAAGGTATTGTGGGCTAATAAGGGTAATAGCACAAAGTAGAAAAAAGCATGGCACAAATATATTGGTTGCATAGGATAATTTCACCTTTGATTATTCATCTCTCCTCTTTGTATTTTTGTTGCTTTTAATTGATGGAGGTTTGTCTGGCAGGTATAAAATGAAAGTTCAGTCCCAGACTGTTTAAGCCCTAGCTACATCAGGTGAAAATAGATTATTCTACATTTAATGTTCTGCATTTTCTCATTCCATTTAAATGATGAGCTATCTGGAAGGAGCATCAAACATTGCAGCTATGATTTAGTGATATTTTCATTTTCTTCTTCTGCCTAATTCCTTGCATGCATGTTTTAAAAGTGATTGTATATTAGTGACTGCGAAGGTTACCTAAATTACTATTGTGGGCTAATTTTGTTTTAAATGGAGGGTAGGAGCACATCTGTTTCAAACAGCTTTGTACCATGCCTTTTGTGAGTTCAAATCACAGACAGTAATGACCACTTAAGTGAGCTCTTATATGCACAACTACTGATTTGTAATAGTACTATCCAACGTGTCTCTAAAATGGAACTAGCATTTTGGGGCACTGAAATAGGTTCTTCCTCCTCTCTCTCCTCAAAATTTCAGCCCTATGTTATTGTTTAGTGGATATGAAAAAAAAAAGGTGTGTGTTCTTGCCCGTGGTGGACGTGTTATTCACTGTGTAACTGTACTGGCCAGGTATTTTATATTTTGCTTATGTCTTGCTCTGAGAGAGGTTTTTATTGTTTGGTGTTTTTTTTTTTTTTTTTGGTCATAATTGTGTAATTGAGGCAATAAAAGCAAAGCAAGTGGTCTGTTTTCTCTGGATTGTATTCAGAGGTTAAAAGTGGGTGCTTTTGCTGTGCATCACGCTGGTTTAGGAAGGATATAGTTTGGAAATGGTTTCACGTGGATGACACCAGCTGAGAGGCATGTACTTTGTATATGAGCCTACATCCTATGGCTTACATAAATAGGGAAATACACCTTTTTCATGATGCCCTTTCTACAGATAACTGTGTACAGCCTGCATATCTCTGTAGTGGGCAAACTGAAAGTAAACAAATAGAAATATGTTCGGCTGACAAATTTCTAATGGAAACGATTTTACCTTAAACTGTGGAAGAATCCACGAAAAGCTTTGCAGTATAGATCATCCATTGTAGAGACAGGGAGGCAGAGGACTGCATTGGTGCTGCCTGGCCTCTCTTGTGGTGCAATCTGTAACAAGTCTGTCCTGTGAAGCAGGAAAGTATTGTTATATTTATTTTTCAAAGAGAGAGCTAAGACATGGACAGAAACCAGGGGACCTGTCTGCACAGGTAATGGAACTCTGTGAATGCTGAGGGGCTGAATAAAACTGTGTGGAGGCCTTGGCTAACACCCTAAACCATTAGACTATCCTTGCAAAATTTATGTTGCCAAGTCTGTTGCCACCAAAATCTGAAAGAAAACACTAGCAGCCAAGAACATCATGCTAATTAATTGCCTCAGGAGGATATAATTTCCAAGATCTAATGAAAGATGGAATCCAGCTCCCATATGTCCTATTTGATAGCCCAAGAAAACATGCCCACATTTTTCACAGAAACAGTGACAAATGTCCAACTAGTTGTCTCTCAGCTGAACAAAACCAATCATCAGGCCCAGAGGTGGAAATAGCTGCTCACCAGCACCCAGCCTATAAAGCCAGCCCAAGATTTGTCACTGAGGAACCATTTTGATTCACTATGTTGAAGGCAGTTTCAGAAGGTGACAGCTGAGCACCAGAGCACCTCTCTGTGCTGCCATGTCAGCCATCAGAACAGCCATACCCCATACCTTGCATGCAACTACGCTGTCACTTTTCCAGTTCATTTAAAAAAGTAAAATAATAATAGAACCAAAAACATGTTAGAATGTCATGTTCTTGACAAAATACTGGAAGGAAGGTGGAGGCATCAGTATAAATGCAGTCAACAGTATGTGTCAGTGCTGCCTTGCTGTGTCACAGGCTTGTTCTTTCTTCAGCTTGAAATTCCCGTAGATGGGATGTTCATGCCAGAAAGACACTGTTGTGCAGCCCCAGGGAAACAGCAAGGGCTGGAGAGCCTCAGCTTTTGCTGGGGGAGAGGGACCTGTCTGTGGCAGTATAGACCTGTTTTGAATGGGGATGTCCTGTTTCTGTGAGGCTCTTAGGCATAGGGAATTGTTCAGTAGACTTAAAGACGTAATGTTTCTTTTAAGTATTTATTATTTGAGGGAAGTGTCTCTTGTCAAGCTGGTTTTCCCTTGCATATATGAGGAAGCCTTGTACTACATAAAGACTGGCATGATGCTGTGAGGGTGCTGTGGCTGTACCCATGACTCCCATGTTAGGGAGAGGTCTCCATGTGTGGGGTGATGGTCTTGCTTTGTTGTTGCAAGGTGCACTTCCTGAATCTGTTTGAATAAAGGTGACTAACAGGGCCGTTGCTGCACACACTGGCTCGTACCAGACCTTACCCTGTGGTGTGAACATCTTTCACGTGTCGCAGCAAGGGTCTCAGCCCAGCTTGCTTGCTCAGAGGATGGTAGGGAACATCTCGGTGTCCAACAAACAGCTCAGTGCAACAGGGTTGTGGGAGACCTCACTGTATAATCTAGATCTTCTGAGCATCCCCTTATCCACCCAAATAACATTAGTATTTGCTAAATAGTCCATTTTTGGAAATACCCAAAGCTTTCACCTTCCTCTTTCAGCTTTTATATATGATACCCGTGAAACTGGCAATCAAGAAAGAGTATCTCAACACCTTGTGCATTGAAAAGGGGCACAAGGAAAGCAGGTACAAATTGCATAGTGAATATTTGCCTTAAATATTGAAGAAAAAATATTTTGTCTATCCTGAGATTAAAGGAGAAAAAAAAAAATAAAAAAAAAAATAAAATCAAGGTGAGTGCTTGTAGTAGACCAGCTGTTGTGTATTTCCTCAAGCTATCTCAGGTTTGTACAAGAATAATGACGTTTCTGGACTTCAATAACTTCCACAGAGAAAGGCACATAATTTTTACAGGCTGCAGTAAAGCATTTAAAATTGTAAGGGCTGCCATTAGACAGCCTGTGGGATAAAGTTAGAGACAGGGTGTTTTTTTCTGCAATTGGGCCTCAATTTCACTCTAAATGACATAATGCTCAGAAGGAGCTCCTGGTACTCTCTCCCAGAGATGAGATCAACACTTAAAAGTACATGTTTTGATGACACAGCTCAGAAAATTGAAGTGATTATTACTGTGGAAGGACCAAGGTAATAACTACAATGTTATATATGAACAACTGTCAGACAAGCTAAGAAAGGTAATAATCCATTATATTAATGTTATAGATGTTATCATAAAACAACATCAGGATGGTAAACTAGGATTCTTGCCCTTTGGTTGTTTTGTTTTTAAGTGCTTCACTATGTCCTGAAAAGAAAAAAATTAATACTAAATTTTTCTCTCAAAATAAAAGACTTTGAAGATTTTCAGCATAACAGTTTTTTAAAGATCCACTTTTTTTTTTTTTTTAACTTATTTTAAAGTAACTGGCTGAAATGTCACAGGAGGACCCAAGATAACACGAACAGGCAACACAGTAATTCCTGACTATTTAGATACTGTCCCCCATTGCTTTATTTGAACTATAGTTGTCATACCTGTATTATTTGAGCGTCTCCAGGCCTCTTGCCCACACACCAGGAGCTGCTCCATCTGGGGGCAAGTGGAATGGGACAGCAGAGGTAGGAGCTCCCACCCTGGCTGCAGACCGTGCCATTTTGCAGATCACTCCCTAGACGTTCATTTTCTTCCTATATCACGTATGAGCCGGAGTGACACTCTGGAATTTATGAGAGTGGAACGAGATAGCGTAAATCCTGTTTTATGTCTTTTGTGCTGCTGAACCATTTCACACCCACCAAGAGCAGGCAGTTGTCACCACTGCACGGCCCCTCTGAATCACCCCAGGCTCCCAGAGGAGTACCCCCAGAGATGGAGAAAGCAGAGTGCTCTCTAATGAGACTTTCTTCTTGCCATCACTGAGGGATGCTGCATCCATTGCTGACCAGTTAGTTAAAAGCCAGACGTAAATTATTGTCACCTCGCATAAATCTGTTTTCAACACAGGCTCCCAAGCAAAGGTAAGGAAGGTGACCTCTGAAAAATCATCCAAAACTGAAACCTCATGTCCACAGTCACTAACTTCACAAATGCTACAACGGAACAGTGTTGCCCTGAAATGTGGGTGCATCGTAGGTGAAACAACTACTCAGTTAGCACTGGACAACTTGTTTTCCAGCACTGAGGGGAACAGTATGGTAAGCTCCAGAAATGCAAGAGGAATTTAAGGTGAGTTTCCATATTCCACATAGAGTCCAAAGAGAAAAGCAAGGTACGTATTTCTGGAAAGTGCCATGGTCTTTACTGACCACATAAGATCAGGGGCATGGTTTTATGTCAGGCTTAAAATTCAGCGTTTCCAGCAGACTTATGCCGATGTACTGGTGCGATAACATTGACGCAGGCAGGAGATGGCCACCAGTGAGTCACTGCACCACTTCCTCCAGAAGATGGCTGGCTATGACAGGCATCCCATTGCACTGCTGATCTAGTCTGGCTTGTAAAAATTACTGATTTAGTCTAGCTTGTATGCTCTACAAATAAGCCATACTTGTACCATGCAGGTAAATGTTCAAACTGAAACCAATATGGGTTAACTTCAATCGTATAAGATAACTGCAAATCATTACTTCAAGTGAGAGTATAATGCCTGGAACCACCGGCAGGAAAATACATTTACAGACTATCAAATTATCCTGGGATAATGGTGTAATGCTTTTCACTCCTGTACTATGTGTTCTGATAGCTGACCAAATAATACTGCAACTGAAAAAGGTTCAGAATTTCAAAGACAAGAGTTTTCATAAGCAGAGCACTTCCACAGGAGAGACTGACTTTTCTGTATTATTTTGGGGAATATTAAAAAAACAAACAAACAAACAAACAAACAAAAAAAACCAACTCATTATTTTTATGACTCAGAACTACATAGAGTAACATCCTATGATAAACAAAACCTTTAGACAATTTGTCTCTTTTGTAACACAACGTACGAAGAGCTTCCTTGTTCATATGAGGATGCTTTTCTCTGTGATTGCAACAATACTTTTTTTTATCAAATATATCTTCAAAACTGGCACAAACAAGTCAAGTAGCTAAGCAACAATAGCAGTTTGCATGCACAAATGCTGTTTAAATATATATTTTTTTTTTTTTTCAAGCACAGTTTTAGAAAAAAGTGTCCTTTGAAATTTTGGAACTAAAGCTATACACCATACTGCTGTTTATGATACCTGTAGAAGTGTATGACATCCAAAGTGCTTTTAGAATGCTCCAAGGTATATCAAAGAGCATTAACTTCAGCACAGCTGGGAACATTCCCAGATTCGTTTATGAATACATATTCTTACATCCTGTATGTTAGCTACAGTTAACATAGCCTTGGTCATTGAGAGTAATCCTCAGAGTAAGCCTATTAGATGAGATTTAGCATCTACATTTTTCTGCTCACATCTGCTTGCCTGACATATGTAATCTGCCTGGATGTCACAGTTTACATCCTATTTTCATTGAAGGATAATGAAACTTGATTGGTGTCTTCATCTCCTTCTCCGTCTCTCTAAGAAATATTTCTGCTTGTCAGCTCCTCCTCACCAGCCCGCTTTGGCATGATCCTTAGCCAGGTCCACTATTAAAGGGGAGTACATGCAAGGCTTGCAGGCAACCGTACAATTTATCCTTGTTTGCGTAGGACAGGTGCAGAAAGTGTTACTTCAAATACAGTAAGAAAATAGAAGTGATGTAGTGATTTCCTAACCCGAATTTTCTTCTTTCTCTCACAAAGCTCTGGCATATCATTATTTTAGTGGCTATCAGTCAGTAGTAGCTTTCTGAAGACATACGTTTCCTTCTAATTCTTACAAAACTGAACTGTAGGCACTTCAGTAATTTTAGAACAGCTTAGTCCTAGAGGTAAATTAAAATTAGGGAAAATTAGACCATTTCTAATGAGATGGTTATTACACTGAATAATGATGATTATTGGTTCTGCTTAATAAAACTGTCAGCCAGTGCAAAATATATATTAAGTGAAATTACATTACATTATATTTCTATCAACTCAGAAATTCGGTGCATTGCTCTCCACAAACCATGGGCATAATGAAATGTTACACAGTGATTCCCTTTCCAAATAGGATGAAATGTGGAGCTTTCAAAAACAGCCCTTTAAAGCTCTGATTTAAAGCCCATTCAATGTACCGTGTTGAAGATTCATGCTGACTTCTGTGCCATGTAGATCAGGAATTCCCTAAAACAAGGAGTATTCTCTCCTATTGTTCGTGCTAAATATCTAGATAATACTACTAACGTGAACATTTTACAGTGTTATTAGAGTGCTAAATTTAAAAGCTTGTAGACACACATTCCCAGCCTCTGTCTCACCAAGCGCATTGCTAGCTGATTCCTCTAACAGAGGAACTGTTCTGATTTACCTGGCAAATTAGGAGATGGACTTCATAGGGTGAACTACACTATTTATTTCCAAGGTGAAAACAACGAGGAAAATTCTCAGTTAGCTAAAAATGAGATCCTGCTCTACAAAGATCAACACTGGAACCCCAAAAACTTAGAGGTGAGGTGACTCCCTAGAAGCCTGTTGGCAGCCTAGAGACGTGAATGGCCAGAAAATCTGAATGCTCAGCATTTATTTGCTTAAAAGCAAGACATAATATCAAACCTTGTCTTTAGCAAGCACCACTGGGCTGAGGAATGAGAACCATCCTTCTGGGAGTGTGACTCCTTGCCTCTGCACCAGGAACCTATATGGCAATCCACTGGCAAAGGGGGAAGAAGAAGGAAGTGGGGAAGCCAAGAACACATTCCT
>NW_008611292.1:34059-48234 GCF_000691845.1 Merops nubicus
TCTCTGTGCAGGACTTCATCTAAAAGGATACGTTTTTGTGGCATATTTTGATATAAACCAAGCCAAATTTGTCTAGCAGAAAAGGTGTTTACTGCAGCTACAGGAGTATCATATTTCAGAGTTTCTGAAAGACATTAAACAAGCAGTAATAACTGCATGACTAGATATGCACCTATCCCAACTGACCTGGTGAATTGGGGTGTTGAAGCAAGCAAGTCTTTCTGGGGTGAAAACCAGGTGAAACCTTGAGAAGCACAGATTTTCCTATACATTTTTGTTTCTTTGAGACTGCTATTTCTCTTCAAACAGTAATGCATTATCTTAATGAGGATGATAACATGGTTAATAAGTCACAGCACATGTGGTTATAAGGTTTTTATCATGCTTTGAAACATTTACTAATGAAGAAGATTCCTCCTTTTATGAAGCCTGTTTTGTAGCATTCCATAAGCAAGGTTCAACAGTCACAATTTCATTAGCATTATATTGTTGCCATGGTAATGTGGTACCAATGCAATTGATAGCTTTTCATCCTGTGCTTATTATAGAATTGCTCTTCCTGTCAAAGATACATCTATATGGAAACGGTAAACAGACCCTATCATCAGAATACTGGGTGCAAAATTTCATCATACGCTGATTTGTATAGAAATATAGCATGGTACTGGCATCAGACCCAGAAATCATCAGAGACATGACAGAAGTTACTAAACATCATACATGGCAAAGTCACACTCCAAAATTAGGAAAATTACTTGCGTTGTTTGCTGCAGCATCTGAATTTGTTATCGCAAAAGCACTTGGCTCTGCTGTGATCATTCTCTGCAATGCTGTTGGGAGAGCACATTGCTGCAGGTGGTAATATCAAAGGAAAAAAAAAACCTACAAAACAAACCAGTAACAAATGCTAAAGGATAAAACGTGAGATGAAGGGATGTTGATCCTTCTCCTGTTTGCACACTCTGCAGCATGTGTTGGCGAAATAGCTGCCAAATCCAACGCCTTGGTTTCCTGGTCTATAAAATGGGGATAATGACCCCTCTCCCCATGTGCAGAGCACCAGGCGTATACCCAATAACAAGTGATAGCTGGTACTGCTAAACATTGTTATTAAGTAAAGTAGCAACGTTTTTAACACCTCCAGGAAAATACACTGCACAGATCTACAATTTGAGAAATGTCACTGGGAGAATCTTGACTCGCTCAGGGAAATACAGGAGTTGGCAGACCGAGCAGACAACAGATCATATGCACTTATGGAGGAAAGATATATCGTTAAAAAATCATGACAGTTTGTAGATTATTTTTTTTTAAAATAAAGAATATTGTAGACTACAGAAGAAATACCTGCAGCAAACTAAACAAGGAGAGCAACAATACAATATAAGGCCACAGCAGGGTAGCTTGTTTATTGTGTGTTGAAACATTCTCTTGTATACTTTCACTGGCTTTTGATGATTGTTTCCTATTTAGATAGGAAATATCTTTTTCAACCCTGAAACACAATGCTCAGCCTATCATTTCTTAGCTTAATCATGTTGCGTCCTTCGCAGCAGCAAGGGTAAATTACAGATGGAATAGTACTGAGTATAATCAAAGATGTGTTCCATTTTACATAAGTTTTGTCTGATTTACAAAGGTGGTATCTCTCCAGCTGAGCAAGGAAAGAGAGACCTTCACTTGCAGATAGAAAACACCTCAGAGAAGAGGCTTCTTCTCCATTAGGATCCTATTGTTTATACAAAAAAATAACCATTGTAACTACTATTATCTATTTATTTACTTTTACCTTGATATAGCCACAGGACCCAGCTGAGACTGGAACCTACTTGTGCAAAGCACAGCAAAACCACACAGAGAGCCATGGTCTCTTCCTCAGGCAATTTATAAGCTTAAGAGCTATGAGAAAGACCAGAGAGGAAAGAGAAATGGAGAGAGTGGGAGAGACAGCTCCAGTAACTGACTCAAGGTCAGAGAAATCAGTGGCAGAAGCAGGGCAGGTCTCCAGCCCCAGTTCCCTCTACCTGGATGCCTGCCCTGCTGGGGCAAGGAGATATTTGGAGCTATCAACCCAAACTCTGCGTATTCAGGCTCTAACTTGTACATGGAGCCATGCTTTACTCCCTAATTTCAATGGCTGCATCTATGTTGCTTAGCAGGGGCAGCCTGAGGCAAAGCTTGGAGTCAGCTGTGCAGCCCACCCGTATTACCTATTAAAACACCTTCAGGCTGGCTCCAGGGCAACCCTGTTAATCCTCACAGGGACAAAGGCTCAGGAATACCCTATGTTTTTGAGCATGTTCAAGGGCACCAGGGTCAAGGTACCTGCCAGACGAATATTAATGGGTTTCAACATCACAATCCAGGCAATAGGGATCCGTCTTTCTTCCTCTGCAGTGGGGACTTCCAAATCGAAGCCTGGACGGATGGAGGCAGGGGGAAGAGAGGTGATTTTGGTCACAAGAGAAAAAAAGTCAGTTTGCACCAGAATTTGAAGGCTTTGATCAGAAACAAGTATGTAGTCTCAGATGAGGAAAGCACTGGCTTGGAATTTTTCTCGCTTTCTCCCTCTCTCTTCTTAAAAATCCACAGAATACAAACCCATTAAACTCTGGGAGAGAAAGCATTCATCATCTGATTAGTAAATATTTCCTTTTGCTGTGTGGTGCCTGCTGACTTTACTGCTGTTGCAACCTTTTAAAATCCTTCCAGGAAACCTCATTAGATTTTTTTTTTAATTAAGGAATCTGAAGAGACTTTATAATATTCAAATTTAACTATTTAATAAAAACTGCAAATAATATGCTAGCATGGGTTTGATCTCATATCCGTATATGATAAAAATTCTGATTTGTAGTAAAATTTGTTAGCCAGGGGAGTCTGTTGTCATCATATTAATAAATATAAAAGCTGGAAGCTTCAAAATGGCAATATTGCAGCAAGCCCATTTTTTTTTTCTAATGGTTTTGTTGTACACTCAGTATTGGTGAAGATTAAGATTTAGCACGCAGAAGTAATATCCATTATGATGGGATTGTCCACAGTGAATTGAGTAGGACATTTGTTTAATTAAAAGTATTTATCTTAGATGATTTAAGAAGTATGTCCTACAACTGAACTGATGATGTAAATTAGCTTCCTATAATCAGTTCACTACTGATGACTCCTGCTACACAGAAGAAGCAAAAGGTAAGAGTGGAAGTAATAGATCCCACTGTCTGAAAATTGAAAGGAACTTTACAAATTATAATTAATTAACACTATGCCACAAGGAGGAAATACACATTATCAGAGTGATGATACAGACAGCTAAACAGAGCCCTAAAAAGGTGCAGAGAGTTAGGAAGTAAAAACATGGACAAAAGCCCAGATTCACGTACTTTGTGTGAGAAGTGCAAAAAAAAAAAGGAGGCCTCAAAGGCATCCGACCTTGAGGATCAGGGGTGGGACAAGGCTCTGCCCAGGTGGGGAGGCACACCCCAGGGCAGGACAAAGCCCTGTGGCATGGTGGCAGCTGTCTGGAGGAGCCTTAGCCCTGGCAGTGGGCAGCGCTGCTGCACATGGGGAATTCAGGCAGAGAAGGGAGAGCAGAGCCAAGACAAAGGCCAGAGCTACAGGGAGGGGAGGAACTGGTCTGACCTGCTCCCCTGAATGGTTTTAGGTATGTTTTTATAAGCATAGGGCTTCTTTAAGGAAGAGCCCTAACCAATGGAGTGTTTCAACCTATCTCAATGTTACAGCCTTACAGCCTAAGTCTCCTGGACTATCCCATCTTCCTTCCTCGCCACGCCAAATGACCCATGGAAAGCTGTAGAACTGCACTCTACAGGGACAATCTAACATTGGCAGCTTCTGGGGTGCTACTACAAGGTAGGGTCATGTCTAATTCCTTCAAACCATCCTATCAGCTCAGGTGTGCTGCTCATGTGAAAAGCTTGTGTCTCACTGCAGAGACCTACTTGTCTGCCTCTAGGAAAACCCTCTTGCCTGCAAGGCAGCCCACCCTGAGACAACTGGACCTTCCACCAGTAAGACATAGAAATCAGCTGCTAACAAGTTTTGACTGAGGTTGTGGATGAAACCCTCATAGATAGAGCCAAGAGGATAGGCAAGAAATATTTGTCTTCTTCATGCCACAATTTGTCTCCTCACTAATTCTTGTCTCCATTTTAGACTCCATTTTTTTTTTTTATTTCTGTATAAGCAAAAAGAAAGAAATACTATGCTCCGCTCTAGTAATTTAAGTAATTTGTTTTAATTCTTATTATGAACATTCAAATAGAAAGTGACATTTATTGATGTATGTTATGTTTCTGAAACACTAGTGAAATGCTGGGGTTTGAACACCAAGCCCCGAATTAAGGTTGACATATGGGTGATTCCCACAGCCCTTCATAAAGAGGTGGTGAGTTTGCCTTATAGCTTCCCCCCAGGGTGCAGCCGGCCCTGCAGGGAGAGCCATAAGGGAAATGAGCCCCAGGGGTCCTGCATGAAGTAACCAAATATCAGGTGTCCCACTTGGGGATAAAAGCTGGGACCACTTGCAGGAAGGGAGGAGCATCTGCCTGTGAAGTGGGTGCACTTTACAGAGCTTCCTAGTTGAGGAAGGACCTCCTGACTCTCCCTGGAGCTGGGCCCCGGTCAGATTGGACCTTTTCAAACACGGGCTAGGAGAGTGAGAGCTGGCCATGTGGCCACCTTTGTTTTATGTGTTTAACCTCTTGACCTGGCTGTTTCCCATTCCACCTATGGGAAGCCTTGGTTCTTTGTTTATTCCACCTATTGCCAGTCAGGCAATGTTGTTGTTGGGGTCGTTGGGGGTAATGTCAATTGCTTGTGAACTAATTGATTTGTTTGTACGCCCAGCGATTGTTCACGGATTGTCTTTTCTATACTCAATACAGTCCACTTACTGGTTTATCTTCCTGCTGGCTGCGTCATTCCTGTTAGGCCTAATCTAGTCACTGGCAAAACAACTGGGGAAAATGATCTGGCCCATTCTCTGCCAATGTTGGTTTAGGTGACGTTTTAGGAAAGGCTAGGTATGTGCAGAGGACAGGAGCTGCCAGTGAAGTGCGTGGCTGTGAATCTGTTTGATTTGTCCATGTGATTTTCCAGATGAGCTTTGGACCCTGCCAATGGACTGTGCTCCTCGATGTGGGCCCTGCGATGGCAGATGGAGCGACAACCAGAGGCCTGCTTCCCCCAGCCCCTGCACGGGGCGTGAGCTGCTCCTGGAGGACACCCAGCTGCCAGACACCTGACCCAGCTCCACCGCTGGTGAAGATGCTTCTGGGGCCAGCTTCACCCTGCTTGTTGCTGTCTGTCTGTCTTATTCCTCTGAGTTATGTCCCAGCCCACTCCCATGTTGTGCTGCTGCCTCCGGGCTGTGTTGAGTTTTCAATTATGGCAATGTACAACGCAGATGCTGTGCAAAACAGCTAGTGTGACTCGAGCAGGCTGAGCTCAGTAGAAATACAGTTAAATAAAAAGTACTGCTATAATACCGGGAGGCTGATTGGAACTACAAGATACCAGTGTCATATCCTGTGGCTTTTATGTTGGTAGATGTAGAGTTTAGCCATTAGAGCCTAGCTATCCAACAGATAACAATCAGAGGAAATGGATCTGGGTATCTTCAATTGTGAATAACTGATACACTTTTGTCATTAAATGGAGGACCTGGTAAACAGCCAGAAAAAAAGAGTCAAGGGAGCGCTGACCTCAGAGAACCAATGTGTGGTTACATTGTCAGCTCCAGGTTCAGGCAAGGAAATAAACTGTAAGTCTCAGCATATATATTTATTCAAGCAGTAACAAACCCCCGAATCAGGTATCATGATGTCTAGGTGAGGGTAAAATGCTATGACAAAAAAGAGACAAAGAAGCAAAAAATACCATTATGTAAAATGTGCCTGTTATTAACTTCTAGAAAAGCAGAACAGCTAGAATTTTAGAATGTAGTATGCAGACAAATATAAAGAAAGCAACACATTAAGTGTGTTTTTCTTTGGAGCAAAATGAAATAGGCATACAGAGCAAATTATAATATTTAGTACTTGAAGGGCAAATTCTAGCTGAGGATCATGAAGCAATCTGAAAATATTAATGAATTAGCCTCCCAGCTAGCTTTCAGGTAGATAATAATGATAACTATGACTATAAATAAATATTATTATTTTCATTCTTACACCAAAGAAATTAAAATTGAGGCATAGAAAATTCACGTATTTGTCCAAAGTCTGTTTTACTACAGTAACTATCCTTCTCTAGAACTATTATATATGAAGTTTATCCTTTTCCAAATACTGTATGTGATATACTAGTCAGTTTATGATCTCTAAAAACAAGCCAGCTGAGTTTCCTTATGACACAGGGCCTGTGAACATCTCCATTTGCATTTGAATTCTCAAGCAGTGACAATCCTGCTTTAAAAAAAAAAAAAAAGGAAAAAAGAAATCATGAAAATCAGTACAAAATCTGTCAAGGCCCCATCTGTGACTGGGTATCAGAATATCACTAAGAAGCTCTGAGGAACAAAGTTCATTCCAAGTCTAGCACATAGTGCTTTTTGGACAATGAAATTAATTCAAGTAGGGTGAAATGAGGGTATATACCATGAAAAACTCTGTTCCTCCACTGAGGAGCAAGGGAAAGCAACATCTCTGCTGTGTGTGTGGTCTTGGTTTTGGTACATGTAGCTATGCTTAAATACTAAAGGTCTTACATGGCAATATATTGTGTGCTCATGTCTCATTTTGATAGCCATGTGTACCTGCTGCTTCATTGAGAAGTGTCAGGTAATACACAATCTCTGGTCCTGGTAAGATGAGGACTTAATTTATGTATGCTTGTTGCAAAAAGCAAGCTTTCATAGCCAGCTACCTGGAGCAGTATGGGAACAAAATTATAGACTCCACCTTGGCTTGAAAATACCCCTACAAACATGTTTATTTCCTTCCAAATGGGAATATATAAAGGGGTTTGACATTTATTTGTAAGCTATTTATTTATCTCCTCTTCAGGGTCTGAATTTCTAGGAGTCTTGGCCTTAGCTTTTTGCTCTCACACATGCAATATTTGGAATTAGCCACAAGAAATAGGAGAACCACAGCATTAACACCATTCTAATGCACCATACTATTTTTCTTTCCCTTTTTTAACTGTTAGAGTATGCAAATGTTCAGTTAACTGATCCTCATGTTTTCTCTTTATTGAATTGGTTTCACCATGGCAAATAAATATTCATAAAGAAATGTGGACAATAAATCATTTAAAATAGTTCAAAGACCTTTTTTTCTAGATTGCGTATATATTCAGCTGTGACTTGCCTTTAATATTTCATTCAAAAGAAAGACTTGTAGAAGGACAATAGAGATAATGCGTCAAGTAGTAATTAAAACGGGGGTAATGATTAAAACCATTTTGATCTACATTGTGCTCTGTCAAATTCATAATCTGTGCCTGCTAAGATGACTTGCTACTTGCTTTATACAGAAACGCGAAATAAACTTTTGTTTGAAGACACTGCACAGGACAAAAGTTTTCAACCCTGAGCTTGTGGAGTCCAGAGACCTTCTCAGCTCTGGAGTTTAAGTATATCTTCTGTACCATCCTAGCAATATAAGCAGGCAGGCACTGTCCCTCCTGCCAACATTGTGACTTCTCTGGGAGGTAGGTCCTTAATGCAGGGCAGAAGGCAAGCGAGGACAACCCTGGTGTGTACAGGCAGATGTAATTTGTCTCATCATGTAGATTTAAGCTAAGAGATCTAAAAGGTATGAAAGTTAAAGACCTGGTTAGCTTATACATTCGGGAAGCTTGGTTCAAATCCAAGTAACGACAATGTTCCTTGTCTCATTATATGCATTTTGGCTGTTAATACATATATTTGGCCCAAACTCATTATCTTTCCAGATTTGTTGTTGATTTTAGGCCCTGATTCAACAGAACACTTACATAGAGACTTAAATAAATTGATTCAGGAAAGCATTCCTCTTTGTGTTTAATCTTGGGCAGACATTCAACTTTGAAATCAATGGGCCTTACGAACAACCCTGACCTTGGGGTCTAAATGGTTGCTGAATCAGTGCATTGACAGAAACACACTAGAAAAGATAATATCCATGTCTAATCAGAATTATAGTCTCTACCTTCATGGGAAATTACCCATAGATAACACATTATTCTGCTCAAGAAATCCATTTTATAGCATCTATTAGAAAGCCTTAATTCACATCTTCTGTTTATCCCAAAGATATCATGTGAACAATGTTGTTCCTTGATGGTGTATCTATAATACTCTTTAACTGAAAAAATAAAATACAGAAAAAAATGCTGGCACAAGGGGCCATTCCTAATTATTTACTGAGATTTTCTTAATTGCTCACCACATGGCAATCCTTTGGAGGATGGGTGGACGGAAGGTAAGGCAGAGTGGCTCTGGAATCCCATGGACTTGAAGACAATTGCATATGAAATGCTTTGTTATGCAATAAATAAAAATGAAACTCCCTCCTAAGAATAACATTTGTAAAGGCTCTTTGCCCAGTCTAAATGCAAAATTTGAAGTTGTCACATTTTTATTACATAATGAGAGCAGCAAGAGTGAAAAAAAAAAAAGTGTCTGTTTCTAGTATCATGGTGTCCAGGTTATACAAATGAAACTATGGCCAAATCTATGAGATTGCAAGAAAGAGCTGTTAAAATAATTGATTCTATGCTGCATGAAATAAAATAGTCTTTTTGCCGTTCTTAAAAAATACTTCCTGTTTAAGTTTTATTTATTATATTACAAAGGTGGCAAACAGGAACTCTTAGATGTTGTTTACAGAGTTCAAAGACATAGAAGGGGAAGTAAGTTATGATAGATCCTACCATGTCATCTAATTCCATGAATGATGAGTATGAAGATCCCAAGAAGACACAGGAAGAGTCAATGGGTACCACCTCTTTGTACAAGCATAAAGGGACACTGTGATCCACATTATTCAATTGTGTTCTGGGGGCAGAGTATGGGAATGACACATAAAGAACAGTTGTACCGCATTCACCTGGCTCACAGTGGTGGAAACTCCCACAGTTATCTGTATCTATGCTAATGCTGCCTACACTTGCTTTAAAGGGTCAGAAAGAGTCAGAAATATGCATCTGCTGTATTGTACTTTCATTGCATACAAGCTCTGTATTGCCTGCAAACCTCTTGACTGAGGTCCCTTAGAACAAATTGCAGACTCCAACAGGAACCATAAAGGGTCTTACCCTCCTACATAATTCCTAAATTTTTAAAAAAGGAGCTGAAGCTCCTTTTCTGTCACCTTATCTAGTCTGCCCCAGGAGAGGGTGAGGTTAGAGCAAATCTGCATTCTGAAACACTTGCAGCTTCTGATAGGCACTTCCATATGCGATCATTAATTGGAGCTAAATTTGCTTAATTCAAGATCACCTGTTCTCAATGAAATCAATTAGTGCCTGGCAGGAGCAAAAAGCTTATAGAGCTCAAGGTGAGCTGGAGCAGCTCCTTGTTAGATCTAAGGCTTTTGTTACTAGAAAGGATAATGGATCAACTCTACAATGTAAGGATCTCCTTAATCGATGCTTTAGTTTCTGCTGAAGTCTTACTGCTTTAGAGAATTTAATTACAGAGGTGAGTTTTGCAACTGATTTAAAGAACCTGGGATTTCACTTTCTCAACTTTCCTGATACCTTTGGTTAGAGTGAAGTAATGGTTTTTCTATCACGCATGTAAAATAGGTGTCATGGGAAAAAAATGTTTCCTCTCTCACTTCACTAGTATTTACACTGTTATATTTTTTTGAGGAACTAGAAAGAAGTCACCTACTTTGTTTTGTATCACACAGCATCATTGTATGCCTACACCTACTTGTCACAGTTATTCTCCATTTTAACTTATGAAGATTATTATTATTTGCATCTGAAACTCCCTTTGATGAGTCTCTTTTTTGGCAGTATTTTCTGATTCTGCCTGCCAATATTGGGTCAAAATCTTAATTAGGATTGATTTGCACTGATTTTTGCCAGTGCCAGACTGACTTTCAGCTGCCAAACTGCTGGATGTTTTCCTTTACATCCTAATCACTTTAACCTTCTTCACTATCCTTCTTTTACTAAAGAAAAGACTAGTTTACTCTTTTTTGAACATGTAATAATAAGAAACATGCTAAGGCATTCTGATCACAAGGAAGACAGTCCTACAGATGCTCAAATTCATATGTTTTAATAACAGTTAAAAACCAGACAGAAGTTGACTGTTCTCCTTAGGATCTTAAGATTTTCTTTAGCTTAAAAGTCTGTGTCCTGCAGACCCCCTAGTTACTAAAATATATGCTACAGAAGCGGCCATAGTGTGCTTGAAAATTAACAAAGCCTGATTAATTTCAAACTCAAATATAAACTCTATATCATAGAGGAATAAGTTAAAAAAAAAAAGGTTCCTGATGCTGTGACAGGGTTAAAGGCAAAAACTTCACGTGGTAGAAAGGACAAGTGAGAAGAGAGGATGAAGAACAAGTGAGAGAATGGAGACAAGGGGAGTGGATAATAAAGGAAGGGGAAAAGTATGTTAAAGGAAGAAGCTTAGACCAAAGAAGCATGTGCAGCCCCAGAGGTATGCTTGCAGTACTTCAAAAAAGGTCTGACTAGCTTTCAGAGATACTAAAAACACAATGAAAAGAGGAAGGGGATGTGTGCCAGCCTGTAGCACAGAGTTAGAAGAGAGTTGAGAAGAAAAACATAAGGCATGCTCTGGTTATGCGTACATTCTCTCACACTTCTTTCTTCACAAAACATCCTATGGCTTTGTTAGTGTGGAGTTAGGAAAAGCATAAGCAGATGTAATGGCTTAATGTTGTTGATGTGTCCTGTGACTAAGTAGTTTGATTAACTCTATCAGCACCTCCCTACATGAGGCACAGTCCTTTTATAAAACTATAAAAGGGGGGGAGGGGAAACCCACAACTCAGAAATCCCACTGTGGAGTTGTGTGTTCATAATAGAAGTTGATAGCCGTATTGTAGAAACTTCAGTTAGTTAGGAATCAGTATTAGAATATTAAAACTTGACCCAAATAGATCAATAGTTTGAGTACTTTTCTCCGCTCTTTGTAATTGATATAACTGTCATCTTTTATGGAAGAAGTGCAAGTCTTTGAGATTTAGATACAACGAACTTCAGATACATATTGGGACAACACTATGTGATTTTCTATATAATCAAAACAAGGAAACAAATTGATTCTGTCTGTGGTTAAGTTATCAGTAATAAAAGTGGGTCCAGAGTCTGTTTATGACTTTGCAGCAGGTTTAAAGGTCATTTTAGAGCGACCATGTGATAAGAGTTTAACTTCTGCTGCGTGTGCAGCTTTGTCTGTCCCGTGAGTAGGTTTTTGCCAGCACCTTGTGCTTGCCAGTCACAGCCCCAGGTGCACAGGCTTTCTGAGAAGGTGTTTTAAGGAGCATGTCATGCTAATACTCATTGGCTAAAACAGTATTTTGGGTTTTAAAAAAAATTTACTATGGTTGTTCTTAAGATTAAAGGTATACCCTTCCTTCTAACCAACTGTTTCAGTGGTTACTTAACAGGAACC
Source organism: Merops nubicus (assembly GCF_000691845.1). NCBI lineage: Eukaryota > Metazoa > Chordata > Aves > Coraciiformes > Meropidae > Merops > Merops nubicus. Next base: position 45,665 of record NW_008611292.1, read on the forward strand.
ATTTGTGATATAGCAATGGCAGCTCCTGATTATGTTTTGAACTCTTTTCATACAGTACATCCTTCTAAGTGCTTCTTGAAGTTGGTAGGACCTGACTGCTTGCACAGTCAAGGGTTACCCAGAGTCATCCAGAAAGATGGCTCAAGTCATTTTAACACTAGTGGGCATCTCGGTGGACTCATGCCATGTGAAACAGCTTTCTCATCTGAGGAGGAACTATTTACCCCCTTGCTTGGAATGGCTAAAGACTTCACTGGAATACAGGGTTTTGCTGCAGCTAATCGTACGTAACTGGGCAAAATTAACCCCTCAAAGTGCCATCATTGAAAGCCTTGATTTATGAATATGCACTGTGTTTTTGCAAATAGCAGATATCACAGGTAATGACCCTTAGTAGACAGAACACCACACAATGATGTTGGCAGACTTACAGAATTTTTCAATACACAGATTAAGTACTTTCTAAACTAGATGTATGTAAATTGGAGAATACAAAGTATATGCTATAGCCCTAAAAAAATGTTGTAGAAGAGGCTTTAATATTCATTTCCCTCATGCTACGCTTGTGTATAAATGTTCTCTTTTGCCTTCTTTTCTGCTGCTATAAATGAGGCAAGGCACAGCTGATGGGCACTATGTCAGCAGAAAACTTGAGCCATGGGGAAATCTCACCCATATTTTGAGGTCTGCAGGATCAGGGGATCATCCCTGAATAGCAACCACTACCTTAGTGAGTACCCTCTCTGAGCCACTGTGGAGTAGTATAACTGGTCCCTAACAATTGAGAATCTGGCCCTAAATGTTCCCTGAAAATAAGAGGCACATGAATGGTCTGGTTTACCTTTTAAGTTGGCAATAGTTAATTGAGAAAGACTTTAATCAATACTTTATGTAATTTAAACTTGATGCAACCAAGTAGCCTGCCCCTGAGAAACTTTGCAACGGTGCTTTGTGGTCTTCCCAGGACTCCAAGGTACTTTGATGAATAACATTTCTAGCAGGTTAATTTTCTACCTAATTATTATCAAACACCTAGACAGACTTTCTGCAGTATTAGATATTCTTTGAAAAAAAAAAATCCCTTCAATCATGGGCAGAAGGGAATTACAAATGCATTGCAATACAGACTTTCAAATCCTCAACAAGTGTTTCATTATACTATGTTGCTGGTAAAATATAACATAGTTGGTAGATAGAAAAAATAACATAACTGATTTCAAAATTAAAAACCACAATCTGCAGGAAGAGCCCAAAATCTTATATTTAAAAAAAAAAAAAAAAAAATTGTAAAACATTGAATTGGTAAACTGTTTTCCTGCAACCAAATATGTTTCGGCCAAAGAGATTGTGCTTTTTTTGTTGTTGAGTGTTTTATTTCAATCTTAAATGGGGGAAAAAAAAAAAAGTCTACAGTACAGCTTACCAAAATTCACAGACCTATACAGAACTTAGCAGCAAGTCTATTATTCCTGTTCCAAGACACTTTGAAGTAATACTTGGTCATAAATATTTCCAGTCTACTAGTCCCCTCCTCATTTTGTTCTATGGAAGTAATATGAGATGGAGGTACAGATTTAAAAAGGGGGGAAAAATAGCATTACTGGAAGAAGCAAAGCCAGCTATGTCTGCCAGCCACACTCTCCATTCTTTCAAATTCATTCTGCTGATACCAAGGCTTGTCCCTTGCAAGATCACACCTGTAGTGAGTAGTACTTGCTCAGTGTCATATTACTCAAGCAGTGCAAAATCAGACCCAAGGAAAACCATGTTACCATGGCTTTAATGGGGATGGGGAGAGCTCAGAATCTTTAAATGACTGGTATTGTACTTGCACAGCATGTAACCCAGAACCAGAGCTGGCGATTTAAGGATGTGATAGGAGAATAACAAACAAGTGTAACAAACAGATGGACCAGCCAGTCTGTTACAACGTGGTTCAACTGCAGGTCTGGCTCTGTGTGTGTGTGGGAGCTCCTTAGTCGATCTTAGTTGTCATAGCTTCGTTGACTTTGGTATTTACAATAGTTTTATTTATTTGATGATGATTAACTTCTTCTGTGATTGAGAAAAAGAATAAAAAAATAAAAAGGCCTTTTAAACTTTATGATATTCTGTTCTTTTCAGGCTTATAGTGAATATATCCAGACAGTGATATTAGGATCTCTCTGCATTAAGTGTGAAATTACAAGTATGCGTATATGTGATCTCATTGTCAGTATTGACAAGATTAAAAAAAAAATGTTTTGGCTATAGAAGCTATTGATGTAGGTGTTGTGAGGCATGTGGGAGGGATCCTTCAAGTTTTTGGAATGTTTGAAATGGGAATTTGCTGTGTGGGCTAAAAGGACTGTATCTGTGCACCTCTCTCCCTCCATGAGTCCCAGCCAGGCTGAGATCACACTTTCCCAGCTAGCTGTTGTGGCTGTAGTCCACTTCACTGCAGGCATTCTAAAGGAAGATGAAATGCAACTTAACCAAAAGTTGCCATAGCAATAGATTACTATGCAGGTAAAGTCTTGGACATGTGGATGCTGAAATGAAAATATTGATAACTGGTACAAATTTTGGGA
>NW_008611292.1:48265-56366 GCF_000691845.1 Merops nubicus
CTGCTAGACATGATCTTAAAAACAAACAAACCTGAAGGAACCAAATCGAATTAACAAACAAAACAACCAATCAAACCCAAACTACCAAAAAAAAAATCAGCAAGAAAACAAAAAACCTTTTACTTTGCTTTTTGTGTAAGAGGATGGGTCCACAAACACAATGGGTTTTTTTGTTTGTTTTAGTATCTAACCTTGTGTGAGGTAAATAGCATGCAAAATAATACGTTTTTGTTAGGCACACTTTCAGTATTCCATGAAAGCTGTTATTTTTCTATGTGAGACTTAAATATATGGCAAGAAAACCTCAAATATGTAAAACAATATATGACCAGAGAAGGGATGACATTGTGTATGCAAAACATTTGTCTAGAAAACCTGTGATAAGGTTAATTAGTATTATGGAGGCTAATGGTATGTAAAGAAGGGAACGGTAGAAGAAAGTTTTAGAGGAAACAAAAACAAATTCAAGAATTTTTGAATCTGATCAAAATCCATAAATTTATGCATGAGATTACACAATGTAATCTTGCTTTAATTCACTAGAGAGGATTTAATTTTTTAAGTATGGTTTGTATTCTACAGCAGAAGTAATTTTCAGTGAAAATAAGATGGTCTGCATTGATGGATAATGTCTGTGATAAAGGGTTACTTTCCACCATAAGGAAACTGGTTTAGTTCAGATTTTTTTAATCAAATTGACTCTGCTTGATTTGATGTAGTGATCTAATATAACCTTGATTAAATTAGAAAGAAAATGGTGATGCAGACTGTTTGTCCTATTGACAATTGCTACCTTAGGCGAGGGTGGCAGTGAATTAACTTCTTGCCCACATTTTGCAGGGACCTTGGGTAGGAATTAATTTAAGCTATTCATTTCAACCTTGCCAAAAAGGCAATAACTGTTGTTGATTGTGAAGTTAGCTATTTCTGATGTGGTGAAATAGGCTTCAGAAATTTCTTCAAAACAGTCCAAGACAGATGACTAGCTTGCCATCAGCCTGGTAGTTTAGCAAGGACATAGGGATGCACCACCAGTTATTTATATTATCTGAGCATCAGTTTTCCAGTCAAACAACTGAGGCTGTGGATAGTCCATCATCTTATACCAACAGTTGGGGGATATAGCCACATCTGAGACTTGTAAGTGAAAATCAACTTTATTCTATGCAATGTATAGGTCCTGGGTAAAAGTCAGAACTATAGCAAAGGTAGGGAAGATAAATTTTCTTGAGATGTCCTGTGGAAAATTTAACTAGGGTTGTGTTCTTTTTGCCCTGCTTGCTGGAAGCTACAGAGCAAAAGATGTACTGGTTATCGCTTTAGGTATTTCTACTTTTTTTCCAGCCCAAGAACTATGTTACCTTACAGTAATCATTTATGTGATTTAAAGCACTACGGAGCAGTTTTTCTCCAGTAGTATTTAATTGCTTAGCTTAAAATATCCAAGGTAGCTAACTACCTGTGTCTGTTAGTGTTGATGGTTATTGAATAGTATTATAAAATCCAAGTTATAGTTGGGGTCCATTGCACTGAGCACTGTAAAGATCTGGACAATACAGTAGTTTCTATTGGAGAATTGTTTTCAACTTACATCCTTTAACTTTGGCCTGTAAATTCAGCAGTTGTTTCCATACAGAGTGTAAATTAATCATTTACAAGTAAATGCAAATCTCTATAGGAAGCAACTTGCAGGCATGCAAAGAGTTGAGTTAAAAATGTGCAGAGTCTTCAGTGTTTACATAAAGCACTAGTGGAGGGAGAAAGCTTCACCGTTTTAATGGCAATCCAGTATGTAAGTAGCAGGAAAAATAAAATTTTAATTTCTGTGTACTATAATAACTAAATGGGAAGATGTCTGTTAATATAAAACAAACGTGCATTTACAAAGCTAAACAACTAATGTCACTTGTAAATTATCACCTTTAAGCAAGCAAGCATGGAAATGCCATGCATTATGTGTATGCTAGGAAGAAGAAAATTGTTCACATTGCAACATCAGACAAGGTAACTCTTTTTTCTTGTTTTGCCTTTACTGTTAAAACTAAGATTTCTCTGGTAAACATGCCTGTCAAGCTGACTTATGATGAAGCCACCATATAGTTTCTATTAGTTGCTATGGATTTTCTTTTGTAGTGCTCTCATTAGTGCTTTGATAATAGATTCTGCAATGACTGTCAGATCTTTTTTTTTTTTTGTCACAGGGCATAGCTGAAGGTGTGAAAAAGGTAATAACCTAGCCTCAAACTGCTGTTGCTGATTATTGGGCATTACCAAGTAAGGCTGGGATTTCAGCCACGAGAGGAATGATGTATTGCAGAGACAAAGGACTAATTGCGATTAGTTAAAGGGACATTGAGTTATCATCAGTTATTGTATTTCTCTTGGGAGAACACAAACCTGTTTAGTCCTTTTTGAATGACTAAATAAGAACAATCCAAACAGCAACAATTTGTTTCAAGGACCTTAATGTTATGGCATTTATTTTTTTTTTTTACAAAATAGTTATTTTAAAAAAGCAAGCAGTAGCTTTTTTTTTTTTTTCTCAAATGCTTTTGTGAGGCCTTTGGAAAGCTATCAAAGCTGAAACTAGTTATGCTGCAACTATAGAGACCAAGAGTAAATATTTGTAGTAGTTTGTAAATAGTTCAAGAGGCTACTTTATACCGTCAGTATCTCTGGAAGGCAACACAACTACAGAATCCCTAAAAAAAATAAAATCATCTGAACTAATAGTTCAGTGAATATATTTGTGGTGTCTATTTCAGAGTTCAGTCTTACTCTGATCTCTCTGCATGCTTTCTTTTGAGACTGCAAGCAGAGAAGCAGTTAATTTTGCATGGTCTTAAGCTAAGCAGTAGGTCACTATCTCTAATATTTACCTAACTGGAGAAATACTTGCTGTTGTCTGAAGTTAGGTAAGTAGAAACCTGTTCTCTAATAGCTTGGCAGTCTGCAGGAGAGGCAGGGCTGTAAAGTCAGTTTACACAGACACCAGCCAGTTGACATCTACAGGAATCTCAAGTGAACTAGGCATTATTTTGTCCTACTTTTCTGCTGCACAATGAAAGTGCTCCAAATCAGGTCTTATTCAAAAGGCAGATCTCATCCTTCCCAGAAACTTGCTCCCACAGCAAACGAAGAAGATGCAAATAACTCAGTGTACTGAGCTTCATCACAAATGGTTTGATCGTTCAGAGCAAAACTTATTTTTCACTCCTCTTATCCTAGAGATGTGTATGTCTGGAAAGGAGCATCCTTTGTTTATAACACCCAGGGCTGAAAGAGATGGATGTGACAACCCCTCTACCATCACAACCATGAGATTGCCTCTGAGACTAAGTGATTTCAAATTTCCAAACCTTAAAGCAGATTTCTTTTTGTCCAGAAAGGATATTTTTTTTCTGATGTAATAGAGTGCTTGCTCAATATCTCTAAAATGAAGTCCAACATAGTCTTCCTGTAAAAGTACTTTCAGCTTCCTCTTCCCCAGGTTCAGTGCTCCAAAATCCCATCTTAATTTGAGGTCTAGAATTGCTTTTACTGATGGAAGACTCATGCTAAATGTGTATACTTTTATCTTAGAAACACTCAGTTTTCCTGACTATTGTACCCAGCTAAGATCCAGCAACATGAGAAGCACATTAAGAGACTGAAAATAATCGGAGGCACATACAAAGAAAAGACTGTCAGACTGGTGCAAATCCAGGACATCAATTTAGCAGTTCTCAAGCTCAGTAATAAAGATAGGATTTGTCCACAGATGTCATAACTACATGAGGAAAAAAATAGCCAGATTTTTCTATCCCCTAAAATATCCTACAGAAACATTTGGTGGCATTTAAATAGGAAAACACTATGCTATGCCAGAAACAAGTTTTGCTTTTTAATATTTCTTTGAATTCCATGATTGTGGTTATCAAAAGATGTTTGTGGTATGAAAATATGTGGGTTTTTTGCTTAATTTTTCCCCCAAGGTGATCATGTCGAAATTTCTGGTCCTTGCCACATCTAAAAAATTATAAAGCAGTATAGGAGACAAGCTTTTGTTTACAATGATACAGATGGCTGGAATAAATTAGTGGACTCACTAAAGAACAAAGAAATTTTAGTTTAAAATGCATTTGGACACTTATCAAAGCTCACATGGTGGCCATTTTATGTTATTTATTCATCTATTTGTGCTTTACAATTCCATGCCCAAAGGCTATGGCTGAGTAATGGTTAGAGTTTCCTTGTAACAGAATTTTTAATTATCTACATCTCACACTTGAAGCACATTTGTACTCCTGCCTGTACTGTAGCATACAGTAGCATACCCTGGGTTATCCTGTGTAGCTACTCTTCCTGAGGAGTATTGCAAATCCAGTTGTAAACAGGCAGATTAGAAAGGCCAGGTAAACTTCTTCACAAATGTCAATGTTTTAAGTTGAGCATTTTTCATAAATAGATGAAGACACACAAGAAGTTGTAACTATATATTCAGGATGAATGCTGCTATTTGGGTCATGTAGCGAGAGAGAGACTTTCCAAGTTATCTCTTGAATTCTAATCCCCCTGGATTGGATTAGGATGAAGGAAGACAAAGGATGGCATTGTTACACTACGGTTCTTCACTTACAGAGTTTTCAGAAATAGTACAGTAAAAACTCTCCCTTTCCAACTTCAATTTATTCATGTGTATACAGTTGCTTCCTCCTTGACACCAATACAGTGAAGACATGCAGCACAGATGTCTTCAGAGTTGATGAACCTGACACTGGAATCAGTGGGGCTACTTCTTTCAGCTTCATGGTAATAGTGATTTGCCTTGTCCTGGGAAAGTCACTGCTACTGTGACTAAGAGTGTAAGGGAAGAAATCAAACTAACACCTCAGAAGCTGTTGGGAGCTTTCAGAATAATCTTGTCAGCTTCATGGCATTTTCCTGCTAATCCCATTTCTCTTGAACCCTTTTCATAGTGGAAAAAATCACCTTTAAACTGTTGCACTTGGGAGGTGCCAAGGCAAACTGATAGCAGAAGCAGCAAGTAAGTGAAATGTACATTGATGTGCTGTCATGTGAAGGGCTCAAAGAAGGTAAAAGAGCAACTTGGGTTCAGTTTGGGCTTCCCTGAATCCCGTACATTTGACAGATGAACATACTTAGGTGTAATGAGTAATTTGGATTACTAAATCAGGCATTCAGATGTTGGGAGATGCTAGCTGTAAGACTGTAACCATCACTCTTCATCATATGCAATGAGTGAGGGAATTGGTCCTGGAATAAAAACAGTGTATGATTAAAGACTGCCCACCAGGGCCAAGTTACAACTGCACAGCAAATTACAGTCTAGAATAGCCTGTCTTTGTAGTACTTGAACAGATCTGAATGAGGGTCAGTTTTGAGGGAAAAGTAGGAAGTTTCTTGTATGATACGTCAGTACACCGAAACCTCTAGGCTCCCTAATACATCACTGCCAGAATTTGAAAGCTGAACTTTCAGCATTTACAGTTTACCCTTTAAACTCACAGATTAACTACGGCAATGGCTGGAGGAGGAATCTTTTGTTTTAGATTGCAGGCTGTGTTCCTAGAACTATTTGAATTTGAAGGACGTGGCCTTGCTTGCTGCCTGCTGCTCTGCCCTCCCAGCGAGGCAGCCATTCCCAGCACAGTGCTGTGGTGACAGTGAGTGCCTGAAGGTTTTCTGAGAAAGGTCACATGCAATTATTTCTTTGGCATGCGAGCAAATTTTACCTGAAGAGCACAAGAAACAAAAGGTTAATGGCAACTTTCAAAAGCCTATAACTGAAACAAGCCTCAACAGAATTTCATAGCAGAAGTGAAAGTTAGTTCCCAAGCATCACTGGTCTGTTTCTGTTGCTTTTCAAAATCCTGCTGTGGGGGGAGAAAAAAAGTTTTAAAAATCAGAGGTTTAGCAATTCTTCAGGAAAAAAGCCCAAAAAATTCTTAGGCTGTGTAATACTTAATAAAATTTCTTATAACTTTTGCTTTAGAAAAGTGGAAAGACTTGTATTTTGATGAATGTTGTGCGTGCCTCCCTATTTCTGCTCGTTTATTTCCTGAAACAAAGTTCAGATGTAGAGATGCTCGGTGCCAATATAAGCACTATTTGCAACATCTGAGAATGCAGAGATCAGAAAGGTGACCCATGGAAGACCAGCCCTCCCAAACTGCTGGGACACAGACTGGCTGACTGCCATGGTTTACAGACAGTAAGTGGATCTCCAGGAGAAATGTGTGGGAGGGGAAACAAGAGGTAAGGCCAGGGTATGCTTAGGTCTCTGAATCCCTCTCTCTCATGTGTACTTATTGGCAGAATAATTCCTGCTTCATCTGGAGGGGGAAAAACCCTACTTCTGTAAAATTTAAATGGTGTTCCTATTTTCCTGTAGTGTTCCACAGGGCAAAAATTGTACAAGCGTCAGGTTCATTTGCCTTGGTAGGTAACACATGCGCAACCAAAGATTTAGACCCTGCAGAGCAAAAGAGAAAATGTGTTATGACACTCTCCAAAAAGAAGTGAAGTCTTCTCAAAAGGAGACTGTAACAGCTGATAATCTGGCAGGACAGAATGAAATGGAAGGTTCCAGTGGCTGCTGGTAGTTTCTTCTAATGTAGCTGCTCCTTTAGAACAAATGGCTGCAACTGTAAATGGCTGGACATAAAGCAGTTTATTATTTCATATACATAGAAATATTCTTTGTGAAAATGACTCATGGGCCTAATGCACTTGTACAGTTAATATACTGCTGTAGGTCAGCAGAAAACACAACTAGAAAACTCCACAGCTAGAACCAGAGACCACTGAGCTGCTCAGCAATGTTAATACTAATGAAATGAACCAGACTCTGATTTGTTAGAGATAAGTACTAGCAATGCAGGGGATCCTGCTTCTGATTTTCTTGCCAACACTTTAACTGTTTTGCATGAGTGATTGTAATCAGCAAGGATTGTTATGTGATAGCGCTGAAGCAGAGTCTCGAGAAAACACAGCTCTCATTTGAGACACAAAAGACCACAACCTTATTTCTCCACATCTTACAAGGGAAACAAAATCTCCACTGGGCATCTCAAAAGTGCTCATTTGGAGATGGAAAGAAATAAAATAATTACAAGGTGAAGAAAAAAAATCATTCTGTGAGAGGCATTATCTCTGGAGACATGGAAGGAAGAGAAAAGACAAACCTATTCTCTGCTGCACCCAAAGGGTCATCAGTGTCCAGAAGCTACTTACACTTTTTCAGGCTTTTTGTAAAGCAAATAAGAGTGGGAAGCCGTTGCTTCAAGCCTTTTTAATGTTGTAATAAAGAAGGCAGAATGAAAGCTAACTGTGTAAAATAAGTGCTGTAAATGGTATGCTGAAAACCAGATCTGGGATTCTCTTTTTGAAAAGGGAAGAAAGAACCCAATAAGTTGCCTGGCATGTAAATAGGGAAATCAAAGATAAGTGATTATTGAAACTCTTCTATTCTTGTGAAATGCTGAGAAAAGTGCTCATATTTTGGGGGATCACAGGTGTGGCTACTTGAAAGTGCTGTATAGAAACTGATGTTAGGGTGGCTGTTTTTTATTTCTTAATGGAGAATATTTGCTTTTGCTCTTTTTTTTTTTTTTTTTTTTCTCCCTTGAGGTAGCATGGAAAGTGGGCTTTCTTTGTAAGCATGTTGCAGTGGGAATTTTTTTTTTTTTTTTCGGTGACGCCATAAATTTTGTGTTTCTGGTATTAGGCAATGTCAGTGTTTTGGGGAAGACAGCACAGAGGCTGTGTGACCTGGCTGGCCTACCTTTGTGTCAATCCCTGCAGAAGGATGGCTGCTGCCGGAGGGATTCTCCTGGGGGCGTGCAGGGGAAGGAGGGCTGGCGGTCCCTGTGGGCAGCGAGGCAAACGTTCAGGGACAGCCAGGCCAGCAATGCTGGGCGGGTGTAGCCTCGGGAAGGGTCTTCCCCGGTTGCCTCTGGTCTCTGGGAGAGGAGCCGCTTTCTTGAGCGCGTAGGTCTTGGCTGTGGCCCCGGCGTGCAGACTCCTCTGGTGGGGTTCCCAAGAAGCGAAGGAACAACCCGGGAGCGGTTTGTCCCTGCATCCGCGGGACCCGCTGTCC
>NW_008611293.1:0-3997 GCF_000691845.1 Merops nubicus
TGCCGCAGCCAGGGGTCTCGCCTCAAGTCCTGCCCCTTCCTTTAGGCTTCGCTGAGCTTGTAACTTCAGTACTGCTCCAGCGGTACTGGTTGTGTCACACTTCAACCTTACAAGGCAGTGCTGTGTCCTTTTGAATCTTTTGGCTTTTCCTGCTTTTTCTTTTTACCACACTTGTACTAGTGTGTTCTTGTACTTCTCTAAGTCAACCTGTAGGGCTAGTTTTTAGTTGCCTCCTCTGAGTTGGGGTAAATTCAGATGAGGGAATAGAATCAGAATAATTACCCTAAACTAACATTGGACATACCTCTAAGCTTAAATATTATGTGTAGTATTCTTAGTGTAACAAACAATTTTTTGTTTTTAGGCAAACACAGGAAGCATCCTGGAGGGCGTGGTAATGCTGGTGGTATGCACCATCACAGGATTAACTTTGATAAATAGTAAGCTAACATTTTGTATATATACTAGCAAAGTAGATATTCCTGAAGCAGAAACAACTGATCTCTGTATGTGAGTAAATGGCATTGCCTGAAACCCTGTGTGTTTTTCCCTATAACACAAAATGTGGCTTTACAGCTAAAGTCAAGTCATGTCTCCATTCACCCTACAACCAGAGGCTGTTGCAGTTAAACCACAGTTCTGTACAGCATTAGGGAGCCTCAGTCAAACCTGCCTCTGGTAACACTTCACCCTGCACACAGATGTTGTGTGACTCCAGCCTGTCCCTCTGGACCCAGGTTTAGTGCTTGGTTCGTGCTGTAGGGGTGGGGGATGTCTTAGGGACTGCCGAGACTAGAGTCACACCTGGACACTGCCTGTTGGCCTGGTGTGCTGGAGTGCTCGGACAGCAGCCACTAACCTATTCACTGCCTGGGCCCCTCCCTGCCTCAGTCAGTCACCAGGTTAGTGACAGGAGCTCTGAAACGCCTCGGGCACTGCAGCTGTCCCAGGATTCATGCAGCTGGGGTTGCCCTGGGCACGCAGGGCTGGGGCAGCCTCACCAGTGAGGGGGTCGAGTTGAAAGTTCAAAGGGGAACAAACAGAGAAACTAATTTTCCCTTAGTTTGGATATTAGTGATTGTTGCACTTAAATATGACACGTGTTAATAGGAACTGAGGTATAACGTAGCATTCTGATTACTTTGGCCAAATGAGAGGTTTCCTTCCATGTTAATTTGTTGTCCTGTCTGTTTGGAACGAATTAAAAATGCAGTCTAACAAGGGATCTCTTTCTTTCACAGCCACCCTGGTTATTTTGGAAAAGTAGGCATGAGACACTATCACTTGAAGAGGAACCAGAAGTTCTGTCCCACTGTCAATTTGGATAAGCTGTGGACGCTCGTCAGCGAACAGACACGGCTCAACTACGCCAAAAACGAGGCTGGCCTGGCCCCCGTCATCGACGTCGTGCGCTCCGTGAGTGCCTGCTGCAGGCAGGAGAGCAGTGAGCTGCACAGCAGCCCCAGCTCTGCACTGCCCAGCCCGCTGTGCCTGTGCCCTGGTGCAGGCAGGAGAGCAGTGAGCTGCACAGCAGCCCCAGCTCTGCACTGCCCAGCCCGCTGTGCCTGTGCCCTGTGCCCTGGTGCAGGCAGGAGAGCAGTGAGCTGCACAGCAGCCCCAGCTCTGCACTGCCCAGCCCGCTGTGCCCGGGCCCTCCTGTGCCCTGGTGCAGGCAGGAGAGCAGTGAGATGCACAGCAGCCCCAGCTCTGCACTGCCCAGCCCGCTGTGCCTGTGCCCTGTGCCCTGGTGCAGGCAGGAGAGCAGTGAGCTGCACAGCAGCCCCAGCTCTGCACTGCCCAGCCCGCTGTGCCTGTGCCCTGTGCCCTGGTGCAGGCAGGAGAGCAGTGAGCTGCACAGCAGCCCCAGCTCTGCACTGCCCAGCCCGGTGTGGAGTCCTCAGGACGAGAGCCTGGGTGCCCCAGTAGTTACACAGTGCCTGTCTGGCTGGGGTTCTGACTGAAAGGACTTGTGCTCACGTGTGACTGTGGACAGGGCTTTCCCTGTGGTGGGAGAGCCTTGTGTGGCTGTTCAGTGAGTGTGGTAACACTGCAGAGCTGGTCTCTTGTTGAGTCCTGTCTCCTGCCGAGACTAGAGTCACATCTTCACACGTGTGGTTGTCTGGGTGTGCTGTAGCTCTCGAACACAAACAGCTGATCCCTGTTCACTGGCTGTGGTGTCTCGTACCTCAGCCGGCCACCGAATCAGTGACACGAGCTGCCAGGTGGGCACGTGCCCCCTCCCAGGTAGGACACCTGTGCTGGCCAGCCCCTCTGACAGGCGGTGACCAGCAGCTGTGGTGCTGGTGGCCCTTGTCCCGGGATTGTCCTTCCAGTGCAGAGGGCAGGGATGAAGTGAGGGTGCCGGTGCAGAGCAGCTAGTGCTGCCAAAGCTTGCAGTCTGAGGTGCAGAAGAGTCTTCTGCTCTGTTCAGAAGTACCGGGGTGCCCTACAGGTAAAGAGCACGGACTAGAGTCATTTGATAGTAGATGGCTTTGGAAGTGCAGCCAGCTGCTCTCCTTTGGGAAGGTGGGGAGAAGTTGGTGCCCTCTCTACCAGATTTCAGTGTGTTTTCTGTATGGAGCTTCTAAATTACAGGGAAAGTTCTTTTTGCAGTTGCTATTTCCCTGAGCAAAGACAACTCTGCTAGGCCATGCAGGGTGTTTTTCTTTCCTTGTACCAGTTCTGTGTTGGAGGCAGACACTGGAGGAGGTTACGGTGTGGTTTTGGTTTTAACTGGTGTGTGCTAAGAGACAGAGCTGAATGTAGGAGCCTGCAAGTTGATTACACGCACTTAACCATTTTTTTTTAATCTTTCTAGGGCTACTACAAAGTTCTGGGCAAGGGGAAGCTGCCCAAGCAGCCTGTAATTGTGAAAGCAAAGTTCTTCAGCAGAAGAGCAGAGGAGAAGATCAAAGAAGTTGGTGGTGCCTGTGTCCTTGTGGCATAAAAGCCTTTGTTTTATTCAAATCTTTTGAATAAAAACAAATGTGTAAAATGTGCTGATTTACAGAAGTTTCCTATTTATTTTTTCCCTGTCATGTCCAGACACTGTTCACACTTGAGTCTTGCCTGCTTGGTTATTTTGGCAGGGTTTGGTTACTGGTTCGACTGCTTCTCGCTGTGTGTGTCAGCTGGCTGCAGTGCCCAGGACTGGCCTGTGGGAACAGCTCAGTGTTCTGGGCTCAGTGCAGTGGAGCCCTGGCTGCTTTGGTGGCAGTGCAGCTCCTGCAGCCAGTGCCCCTCCTCGAGCTCTCTGAAGAGGTGGCTTCCTGCCCTATGGACGGGGATTCACGTGCCCCGAGATGACATCTAGGTGAAACCCTGGGGCCAGAGAAATGCTGTGGGACACTGAGGTGGGTGGCAGTGTACCACAAACTGCAGTGTGGAAGTGTGTGAAGGGACCCAGTGCTGGCTTCAGCCTTCCCTGCAGGTAATGCAGGGCAACAGCACAGGTCTGGAACTGCACTGCACTGATTCCTGGTGTATTTGGCTTAAAATGACTGCACAAAGTACTGCTTGCTGAGTTGTAACATCAAAACAGGACCTCGGTTGCCAGTGCAAGGCTTTACCCTGAATGGCAAAGCAGAATCTTTACCCAATGCTAAAAATCAGTTACTTAAAGTTAGAGGTAGCTCTTGTTCTCTGTGTCAGACCAAAAGTAGTTGCAAACTACTTGGGGTATGATCCTAGTCAATAAACTCCTAACCTTGTGCCTGTCAGTAATTAGATTTAAGAGGGCTTGTAGGGTAAAACTGATGTTTGATAAAATACTTGCTAAAGTAATTCATCTTAGGCAGTGGTCCTGCTTGTGTAAAGAGCTGTAACTGGGACGGTTTGTAGGAACTTTGTCTCGTTGCCTGTTGGGGCCACTGTTCCTGACGCGTGGTGCGGTACGTCCACTGCCAGAGCCCAATCGAGTCAGCCCTCGGAGGAGAGGGCTGCGGGATGAGGGAGGCGGGTGCTCCCTGGCGCCCACCAGCCCGCGCGTCCGCTCCGC
>NW_008611294.1:0-27519 GCF_000691845.1 Merops nubicus
TATGATTCTATGATTCTATGATAATGATCCAGAGGACATCCCAGGAAATAAAGAGGTAACGGAAAAGCTAGAAGAGTGGGTGCAGAGATATAAGAATGGCTTGTGACTGTTATCTTTCTAGGGATAAGGTTGTCCACGGAGCATTATAGTTATGTTTGCACAATGTCACATTTGCATAGCACCTTGTGGATCTGTGTATGGTAACCCAGAGATAATCCTGGAGGATTTGTACTGCTATGGTAAATAACAAACTGATAAGATGACTAAAGAGTCTCAAAGTTGGAAGAACATATTACCCATTGGGGGTGCTTTCTGCACGTGTCATCAAGACTTAAATATGTTTTAGAATATGTTTCCAAAGAATTTTTAGAGTATATTTTAGTTTTTTGGTTTAGTGACTGAAATACTGGAAGAATACTTTCATAGGAAATTTTCATATTAAAAAAATGTTGATTTGTCTGTACAATCCAAAGGAATTCGGTTCTTATAAACAGAAAACTTTTCTGTTACGTGTTCTCATCACTGTACACCTTTCTGACAGGTGAAGTGCCTCACAAGTCCGATAATCAGGTAGCAGGATAGCTTTACAAGGTAGTTGGGTGAAATCAATCTTAGCTTACAAAGCTTCTGGTCTTGTAGCCTCAGTTATTACTTTTTCCACAGCAATTTAAGTTCTCTAATTGATATTGTTAGTGTCTTACAGTTTATGTTCCTCAAGCTGTACAGAGCGGTCCTAGTGCTGACATTCTTTCTGATGTGGTGCCATAGTTGTATCTCTACGCTGTATGAACATGATGGATCTAGCTGGCTCTGCTGAATGTCAGCTGTAGTCAGCAGACGCGTGGGTTAGTTACTCTTGATTAAATTGCAGAGAATGCCTCCGTGGAGCCAGGTGTCGGGGGCAATAACAGTCCTGTACTGCTGACTCACTGACTTCTCTATGTTGTTTAGTGGTTTGTCAAAAAGTATTAGCATACACTGATTTGAAAAGCAACACACTGAACAGATTGTTCAAGGTAGGAAGCTATTTCATGTTTGGGGGAATAAATGTGCTTTCAATGTTGGCAGTTTTGTGGAAACTAAATATAAACACGTTTTCTTCTAGCTAGGAGGAATGTCGCTCTCTATTTTCATACGGTAGATAATTTTAGGTTGGAAAAGAGTTCAGTCCTCTAATGTTCTAGGAATGCCAGAAATATGGGAGGATTTTGTGACTTCTGTCACGCTCATTTTATGTGTATTGTTGGGTGTATTCTAAAATTAAATGATGATGGTATATCCAGACCAACATTGATGTGACTGTGATTGCATAAGTGAGTCTGTATATAGGCTTTTCAACATATTAATATATACCTTTTTAAAAAAGAGAATGCCTATGGGAGTTGTGTTTTCTGTGAATCTATGCATAAATTCAGAAATTATGTTCTTTGGGGCTCAGCTGATCATCTGATGAGTAAAGCTCTATGAGCTTTGTGGTTTAGATTTAGTCTGCTCTTAATCCCAGTGATGTCCACATCTCAGAACCACTCCCTCTGCCTGCTGAAGCTTTGTCACAGGTATTAATGTTCATAGCAGCATTCGTAAGTTGAGTAATGTTATACTGCCCATGCCCTGCTCATTTGCACTCAGAGAGGTTCAATCTTTACTGGTCCAATTATTACTTAAAAGTTTATTAAAAAATTGTATTATCATTTTCTGTCTGGATTAAACTAAACCATTGCCTAATGGTGAATTTATATTCTCATAATATCTATTACTATATAATATGTTAATACTCTTTCTTGGATTTTTTTTTTTTTTTTTTTGTGGCGTTTTTGTTTTGTTTTACTCACTGAAGGAAGGTGTTTTCATTCTTTTCCCTCTGCTCCCCCCCCCTTCTTGTCTCCATATTCCTGATATGTCAGTTAGTAATACATTAAATAGTCCTTAAATAGTGTTGTTAATTTCCCACTTACCAGAGTTAGGAATTTCTAAATAAATTTCTGAAGTCTATTTTAATATTTCTAATTATTCTGTTTCTCATCTTATTTCATTTGGATTCTTATTTCTGTGGTGCCTAATTTTGAAGAACATTTACACACAATCTTGTCCTGAATGTATACAAAACTGGCATAAAGATTAAGTTGTACAGTTAAACTAAGAAATAGAAAGAAAACTATTGCATATGTGCACGGCTAACTATGGATCTTTTCTTCTTTTCTTAGTGTTTTTTTTTTAATATATTTTTATTAATGACCATTTCATAGTGCTTGCACTTAATCTTTTGTGTATGGTTTTAAATATTTTTGAATGTGAATTTAAGGGGACAAAATAGGACTAAATTGAGGTTACTATATGATTTTTGTTAGTGAAAATAGTAACAAAAACAACTCTTCAGTCTAAATAATTTCAGTGTGTTATATAAACTATACTGTCTTATGAAGTTGAAGAAAATAGCAGATAAATGATACCCTTTAATGAAGGGATTCCTGAAAGCAGAATCTCAAATAGTTCTGTGTTCTTTCCTGTAAAGGTCTTTACATGTGATTGCAAAAGTGGACTTAAAGAATCCAAGCCTCTGGAATGATATCTTATTGAATGTGTATTGAAATGTTTCCTGAAGTTGGTTTCTGTTGTCTTTCTGGGATATAGTTTGTGTTTGTTTGTTTGGGCTTTTTTAAAAAAAAAAATAGAGAGAGGGTGGAGAGGAGGGGAAGGAATTTCCTATGATACTTCTCTAAGCATAACTTGGCATTTCTTTAATCTTCATGTATTTCAGGTATTTATTTGTCCTTATTTAGCCAAACAATATGTTTCAACATAGAGGAGACACAAAGAGCTAGAACCAAGATCCAGCTGTCACATTTAGTAACCTGAATATATTTAGGAACGTAAAAGCAATTACACTGGCTAGTAGGAGGTAAATAGTAAAAAGTATAAGATAAAGGTTTTTTAGCAACCTTTCTGCACCGTATTCTCCTACTCTGAAACACTCTGCAGCTTAGGGATGTACTGAGGAACAAAAAGATTACATTTCAGTGTATCCGGTGATTTAACTGCTATTGTCTCTAAATTATCTACTTAAGTGGTTAAGGTCATGTTTGAGAACCTATTAGAAGATATTATTTTCTTGTAATACCCAAACAGGAACATTTTTTAGTATATTTCTGTTATCAAAACTGTGTCTGTTTGGCAGGTATCTGTAGCTATATCCTTCAGCAAGCAGGAAAAAAGAGATTTCCTTTTATCCTACAACTGATGAGTGAAGAAAGCAAGTCAGAAGGACAAAGGAAGGTGGTATTTGTTTGGCATGGGTTTCATTCATTAAAATTATACTGGAGAGTACTCACCAACCTTGTGGGGTGTATCAAATTTGTTGCACTTTATTTGTTTTGTTAAAGTGAAAGACAAGGGTCGTCTTCAGTTGAAAAGTTTCTAGCTATGAATACAAGTAACTGTGCAGTTGATCTGATCATAACATTAACTCTGGGGAGAAATGCAGTCTTTCAAAAACATTTCTGTATTTGATTTGGATAGATTGGACATTTGATCTTGCAATAAGGAAAGCACATCAAAAAGTCTGCCTCTTGTACTCTTTACATGTCAGTTCAGTGCTGAAATCATCACTGCTCTGTATGTATCTAACCCAGACTCCTTATGTCCTTTGGTACAAAATGATACTGAAGGAACTGCTTGACAGTCGGAGCAATAGGGGAGTATTAGTGGCTTATATCCCTTTTCCAGATTAGCTGCTGGAAGATGTGAAAATTGCAGACTAATTCATAAAAGGTCTGCCAGTTTCTCCTGCAGAAGCTGTTATGATACATACATCCTCAAGCAAATATTGCATAAGCCATGAAAATCATCAGTGAACTAGGTCTTGAGCTCCAAGATTTCGTGGAAATTGAGTGTGGTTCTTAGGAATAATGTGTAAATACAATGATTGTATATAGTGTGTTTGAATCATTAGGAAAAGCACTTGTGCTTTACCAGCTTCCTCTCTCCCAAAAAACAAGGATCCTTTGCTGTAGGATGCAGCTGAAGGAATTTGCTGTATGTTTGATTAATGATGTTTTTACTGATGATGGAAGCAAACTCAGGTCTGTCAAAGAACTACTTACATGCTTAAAACGTGGAGGCTAAAGGAGAATATGGTAAGGAACATTCCCTGCCCCCAGGCAAAATTACTTGTGTCTAATTCCTGCTAATACTTAATTACAATGTTGGACAGTCAAATGAGTTGATGATTGCTTAACATACTTCATGCTGACAAGCTGTCAATGGCCAATCCAGGAGATGAAAATTACATGGTCAAAAGGACTAATAGAGTTGGAAAAGAGCAGAATTTTCAATTCTTAAGTACTTTTGTGAGGCAAAATTATGTACTGTGACTAAATTGTGGAGGTAAATTCTTACTGCTAATGGCTGACAGTTTCCAATTCTACTGAGTGTATTCAGAACATCTCTTCAAGTGTTTAGAAAAGAAGTTTCTTTTAAGGATCATGCTGTTCCAGCTTGACAGATATATATATACAGCATGGACATTATTGACCATAGCTTGGAAAATAAATGAACTATTGTGTGTGATAGATTCTGTCAACACGGAGGCTAACAGTAACTTTGCCAAAGAACTAATGTTGCTGTCATTTTCATTTCCGTGACAGGAAAAATTGTAAAAAAAAAAGTGCGTGGGATCCAGAATGCCTAAGTATTGGTTTGGCCAAAATGGAACATACTGGCCATCATTCCCCAGGGAGAGTTTTGAGAAGTCATTGTAGGCTTTTGTTACATATATGAATATCTCTATGTATGTGTAGGCATATGTATTTTCACATACTTACATAAACACAGTTTAACTTTTTTCTTCTTAACTTTTCTATATCTTGCAACTACATATATTGCTTTATATTTTATAGCTTTTGCTATTTCCATTGCACAGCAAGTCTTCTCAGTGCAGATACTACCATATTGAAGAGATGTAAGCATTCATCTCTGATCTTTTTTTAACAGATGTTTGATTGCCAAATCATATGCTGAGCATCATGGAATGTATTCAAAACCTTCTCACTCCTACTGCTTGCAGCTGCCAAGGATGCATGGATCTTAAAAGGCCTCACTGAAGTTCACAGAAGTTCTTTTCATTGTCTTCAGTGAATTTTAAACCAGGCTGAAAATGCTGCTGGATCCCAAAAGGGGTTAATACTTTCAGCAAACTTCAATCTAAGAAGTGGTTAATAAATGCAAAAAGGAAATAAAGAGCTTTGTGGGCAAAGTGCAGTAAAGCTTAATTTACTTTTCAAATTCCAACTTGTTTTAATTTGACATCAGAAGTTTTGCAGGTATAAATCCCTACTATCACCTTAAGACATCTTTCCCTCATCATTGGTTAGGACACAGACTGAATACACATAGTTTAATTTAAAATTGGTTGCCTTTAACAACAGAATTTTAAAAAGCCTTTAGTAATGTCATAATGATAGATAGCATTTAATTTAGTCAAGAATGACCTGATACAGTTATCTATAATTTACATTAGCAATGTTCAACTGACAGTAAATTAAATTAATTCTTCAATTTTATGCTCTTAAGATTTTAAAAGCCAACCTCACTTTAAAATCAGTTTGCATTATTTTGAAGGCAGTATCTTTAATGTTAACCTTCTATTAAGTCCTCTTTTTCTCTCCTATATGGTTGCTTTAGGGTTTTTGCAATGGTTTGTGGAATGCTGATTGATTAAGCACTATTTGTAGGTGTGTCCATGACTTAAGGATCTAAATATTGAATATTGATCTATTCTGTTGAAAATGGCACTGTAAAAACGTGATATATAACAATCAGTCTCAGAGTATAGACCAGAAAGTTAGGTTGTTATTTCCTCTTCCATGTTCACCACTACCGAGAACCAGTCATGGCTGAAAGGCACTTAATTTATAACAGTATTGCATTGTCTGGTTTTAACTAGAGTTTTAACTAGAGTTTTTTAGGAATGCTAAATATAGATTTATCCCATCTTTAAAGAAATATGTGGCAGATCTGATTATCTGACTGTGTTCATCTGGCTCAACATCACAGTTGATTGTAGAAAGCTGGAATAAAAGGCCAACAATAAAGATTAAAGAGCCTTGGAGTAAAATCAAACAACTGAAAGTGGTATCTGAGTTGAAAGGTGAAAGTCTCCTCTGAAGTCTGCGTGTTCCAGCACAGGGTTTTTTTTTTTCCAATTCATTCAGTGAAGCTGCATTATTGTGCAATATATATTCAAATATATGTAAGTAGATTTGGACCCTAGGGCATAAAGGCACAGACTTTTCCTATGAGTAATTTCAGGTGTGACTACCACAGACTGTTCAGAAAACTAGACCTAGCTGTTCATTTAGTGTTTCTGATGGTTAAATTTGTAAGCTTTTTCAGTCAAGCTGATTTGTGAGACAGCTCCATTTATTTAGTGATGCTGCACTAACAGCTGTTTGGCAACTCAATTGGAAAACTAAGAAATTGATGATATAAACAGAAGGTCCATTCCCAAAGCTGGATGAAGCTCTAGTGGAATAGCTTCTGTGGGCTGAATTTTAAACATGATGTTGCTAAACCTTGCACGTCATCTGTGCATTAGTGGATTGTATCCCCCAACTAGGATAGTGGTGGGTACCATCCAGGCTCTGTTGATGCAAGCTTGTCTTTCATTGATGCTATTTCCCATAATTTTGGAGGATATCTGAAACTGAGGTGTAAGCAAGTGTAGAAAATTTTCATTTTTACTTGTAGACTTAATTTAGCCTACTTGCCTGCTATTTGCCATTTAAAGTAGGATGTTAGAATCTATCTAATCAAAATGGTGGAAAAAGTATGGCTTCAAATCTGAATTGAAGCCTGTTGCAATCAGCAGATGCCTAGCCTATAGGAAAATGGCTTGCATGCTTACTCTGTAACATGTTCCTCTCACTGTCTCCTTCCCTGCGATATGACCAAGAAAACAGTAAGATTTGTATTGTGTTTACTGTTTCTTTGATGCAGTTGTAGATGTTGTAGTTTCATGCTCTTGTCACTCTGTTGCACACCAGAGGCCAAATCTCAGATCTATTGAATAGATGCCAGAATGCTTTCCTGCTTCAGCAGGATTAGGGCGTTCAATACGAGGTCATTCCTCTGTAGTTACAAGGTATGCAAGGTCCATAGTGAGAATCCCTAAACAGATATATGATTTTCCAAATTTCTTATCCTTTAAAGGCAGGCAAACAGAAAATGAAACCTAGTTTGAATTCTAGTCCTTCTGAAATAGTTGTTAAACCTTCTCTAGTGAACTGGACCCAACTTTTTTACCCATTGGTTATATTTCGGTGAAATTTAATTTTTAATGAATTCAAATACAGTATTTTAAGAATCTAATAATGAATAAAGGAGGGAAAAGCTGAAAATACTGGGCAATCAACAGATTCTCAGCTGCTCTAAGTAGCTTCACGGAACTGAGACACCTTATTGAAGTATTAAGCGATGGCATAAAAAATGAAAAAAAAAATTAGAATATGATGTGAGGAATTGTTTTTAAAAAAAATTAGGAATTGCTTCTGTGAAAGAAGCCAAGTCGTGCATCCACGTACATGGTAGCTGTGTTAATGAAAAGCATCAGTATTTAAGCATGAAAAAACTCCATGAATTGAAAGAGGCTAAGGAGAGCAAGTTCACAATATCTCTCTTCTTACCTGTTGCTTCTTAAAAAGGTTAATAAGATTCGTGGCATTGCCCATCTGGAGTTGTGCTAATGGTAGACCCCAGCTGTAATGGTGGAAGGGCTAAGATGCCTCCTTTCAGCCAAGTGAGCTTGAAGTAGCATTTAGCTGTGAATCTGCCAGATGTTTCAGACAGTTGCCTTATAATGCAACAGTTTGTGTAACTATGTGTATATTATTTACTTAGCATAATTACTTCATCAGATGTTTAGGCCAATTAATTTGAAATAGACTCCACTCCTCTGTTAATTCTTGACATAGGAAAGACTGTAATAGTCTGGAAAACTAGTATTTAGAATATTTAAATGTGCCGTGAGCTGCAATCTGCTTTGCATTTACCCTTCCACAGAAAACAGAGGCTGAATAACTTTGTCACATTAATTTATCTTAGGAACCTGGATTGCTAGGTTCTGAATGACAGCAATTTTATAAGCCTGTGAAATATATTGGAATGTGAGATTCATATAGTGCAGATGGATTAGTACATATACATAGACCATTTAATTTACATTTTTGCCACTTTTGCTAGGGCTAGTTGCACCTGTTTATAAAAGAGAGTGACTCTTTCACAAAGACAACATTGCTCTACCTAAACATTAAGACATTGTTTAAAACAAAAGCAACAAAATTAGTTTCTCTATTTGAAGTTTTCATGCAGTTTGTACTGAGGTGCTCAGTTCTACTTTATTATAATTCGTTTTCCTCTTCATTTGACACTCGCTAGATGTTACCTCTTTGCACACTAAAGTTTTTTTTTTTTTTAATTTCAAATGTCTTACATAGTTGTATTTTATGCAGCTTATTACTCTATTACATTAGAAAGATGCATTTTGATTTTTAAAGAACTTCCAATGAAGCAGTTAAAAAGTCTTTTTCAAAAACAGCAGCTAAAAATTTAAGGGTGAACGCGTGAGGTTGCTTTGAGTTTTGTTTTCCATTGCTTTTTTGAGCAAATGAAAATAGAAGAGAGCAAGATGCTATTATTAATAACTATCAGCTTTTTTCCTAAAGAATCATCTTTTTTGAGTTTTATTTTTGTTTTGACCAAAGCACTTTTAAACAATAAAGGCTGCAATTGAATAGTATCTTTTACAGGGTGTTATTAAAACCAGCTTCACACTTCTCTTCATTTTGCAGATAATAAACTGATGCACTAAGCTTAAGAATGGCTATGCTTAAAATGTAGGATTTGTTTGACTGATATTCTTATTTTTTATCTACGTTTCGGATGGTTTCTGCTTATTCCTGGAAATTTTTGATTTAGCTTAAGGATGTTACCTAGGGTGGAACTTCAAAAGAAGACACAGATTCTGATTCTGTTTTCTTGATTAACAAGTGGGGTCTTTTCTTACACCTCAAAATCAGTTTTTGGTCTGGCCAATTTCTAATTCAGATAATGCCACTTGGTTTGTACCTGGGAAGTTGCCTCTTGTTGATAATTTTCTGGATATTTTCATCTCTTTCATAGCATGTTTCTAGAATAAGCGTATGTTTATAAAAGCAGCATCCCAATGACTTTTGTCTTGTATGCACATAAGGACTACTTTATAGTATTTTAAAGTACAAAAGCAGTGATAGTGTTTGTGGAAATGGAAATTAACTCACTTGGTGGACAGCATATATGTATATCCCCAAGCAGTTATCTTCTCAAACTCAGGAACAAGAAATAAAGCTTTTTCTGAGTGGGATTTTTAAGAAGCAATCTTAAGAACTGTTTGCTGTGGGAAGTTGCCTGATCACCACATTACCTGGGTGAGGGGCAGTGTGGTTTGTGTTTTGAATCACTAGTGCAGGAATATACTGAACTACAGTCATGTGATGGGTGTATGGGGTGAGGTCAAGCATCCCTGTATATCAGACAATGCCTGTGCTCTTTGTTCCACGTAGTCCTGGTGCAGTGTTTGGCTCTAGGGGCAAGTGAGCCAACCACATGTGAAGGGAGAGAGCCGCCCCTCAGAGGCTGTGCCTCCCGAGGGCTGGAAGGTGGAACTGTTGTAGTCTGTGCAGAGTCTGTGCAGCAGAGCAATGCTTACTAACAATCAGTGAAGTAACCCGCCTATAGCATGCTATCGGAGTCATTTGAAGATGAAATATTGAATTGTATGACTGGATCACTTTCTACATAAAAATATGTATGGATATACCAATACTTATTCACACTTGAGATGAATTCTGAAAGCAGAAGTAAATTTTACTAGTCTCTGCTTCATTTGAAGAGTACCTTGCTACAGTGATCGTTAATAAAATAGTTGAAATTATTTTATTCCAATCTGGAGTGGACCTTAACTGTCTTTTTTTTTTTTTTTTTTTAACAATGCTGGAAATAATAATTGAAAAACCTCTCTGTGAAAAAGTTTTGGGAATATATTTAATTCAAAGAAAGATTAAGTATATCAGGAAAAAATATCCGCTGTACTAGAATACTTTTTGTTCCAGGTTATTGGAAAGGAGCTAAAATGGGTTAAGATCAAATTAGTTGCTCCATGGCACAATGTGTGCAGTTTTCTACTGGTGGATTTTACCTGCATGGTGAACATGTCACTAAACACAAGGGAGCTACAAAAGTGCACTAAATCAAGTTAAATGTATTTCTGGTTTAATATCTTGTCTCTGGCAGTGTCCACAACTATAGACCTGGGATGTAAGATTGTCAAATTTTCTCCTAGTTGCACACTGTTAAGAATCAGGGTTCATTTTGAATCTGTTGCCATCCAGGTTAGTTTGTTTCCATTTTCTTGTATAAAAGAGAGTGACAATTGGTTTCTGTTCACTTTCTCCATGCAGTTCCTGGATTTATAGCTGTCTTTTTTTTTTTTTCCTAGTTGTTCAGTCATCTCTTCTCCAAACTGAAGTGTCATCGTCTGCTTAACCCTTTCTTTTACAGAAGTGGTTCGACAGCTGTAAACTGATTGTCCTACTCAATTTTTTTTTTTTTTTCTAGTTCTAATCTTCTGTTTGGGAATGAGGCAATCACAGCTAACTTTTCAGGGTTCCCTGAAGGAGAGCCCTCTTATACTTTCTTTCCTTTAGCAAGATGTGAGGTACTGCTACCAGGATTCTGCAGAAGTGCCTCCCTCACCCCGCCTTTTTTTATTTTTATTTTTTCATTGTTCCTTCCAGAAAAAGTTCCCTGAAAATAGGGTTTAAGGATTTTCTATGTTGGTCCAGAATTTCTCAACTAATTTGCATTTGTTTGGGAATTATTTCTGTCTCTAATGAGCATATGTCACGTGATTCAGACTGGACGTGAGGAAGAAGTTCTTCACCCTGAGAGTGGTGAGACCCTGGAATGGGTTGCCCAGGGTGGTGGTTGAGGCCCCATCCCTGGGGGTCTTTAAGGCCAGGCTGGATGAGGCTCTGGGCAGCCTGATCTAGTGGGAGGTGTCCCTGCTCATGGCAGAGGGGTTGGAACTGGGTGATCCTTGTGGTCCCTTCCAACCCTGACAGATTCTGATTCTGTTTTGGCAGAGGACTTAGTAGTGTTGGCTTGATGGTTGGACTTGATGATCTTGGAGGTCTCTTCCAACCTAAAGGATTCTAGGATTCTATGATTCTATACTTGGCGTCTGAGCACCTTTATTTCATAGGAAATCCTAGAGAGGCATGTAAAAATCTTAATTAAGATACTGAAATTATGGTCAGTGTTAGTGCAGAAGACACCCGTGAGTGTCTATTTTGATAAATGCGGCACGTACATATTTTGTCATTATAGTGAAGTACCATTTCTTGGCTTCTTGATACATGAAACACGGAAGAGCTGTGAAATCACAAATCACAGCTTTTTCAAATGAAAAAGTTTAATTAGACTAATGTGTGTAGGTAGTTAGAAAGGGTCACTGATAAAACAGCTATAAGAAAAGACACAGAGACTCATGATCAAACAAATGTATACAATAATAAACACGCACCAAAAAAAAACCATTCTGGGAAAGTATATAAATTTGTACAAAACAATAGCAAAAGGAAAAGGTTAACATAATAGTGAGGACGGGGTGAGTTCACACATTTTTTTTTCAACAACAGAGGTGAGGAGGTAAGCTGCTAATCTTTTGCCCAATGTTATTGCAGTCATGCTGAGCAGTAGGAAGAGATGCCTTACGTGACAGTATCTGAACTAGCTCCTTATCAAAAGGTGTAGCTAACACAGAAATGGACAGTGAATAAAGCTGGAATTATTTAAGACTTCAGTGTCACTGGCTGTTTCCCGGGCATTGGAGCTCATTCATGTAATTGAGCACTGTGATAATCAAAGCTAAAAAATAACACTGTAAAAGCAGTTGCAGCTTTTACATAAGTAATACAAGGTCATAAGCCTTATATTATAGACCTCTTTTCTAAACAGTGTGGCTGTTAGTTTAATTAGATATACATTTAATCTTTTATTGACCTGCTTCCATTCCCACTGGAGTCAGCATCTGGAATTCCATTTGCTTTTGTGGCAGTGGAATTAGATTGTGTTTGCATAAGCCCCAAACCACCCAAAACCTTAGAAGAGAACATTAAAACTGACGGCAGCTGGTTAAGTTTGACATACTCCTGAACTGAAAGCAGCTCACACAGGTTACAGGAGAAGTGGGCTGCTGCTGTGCTCGTGCGTACTGCTCTGCAGGGATGTTCAGCCCAGCACAGCCACTATTACTTTAATTAAAATAAAATGAAGCTTATTCCAGTTAGAGGAAGACACTAGCTCTGTGAATATGAAGGCTAAGGCTGATGTGAAGTAGCTGAGTTTCTAGAATCTGCCAAGAAAGAAATCATACATTTCTCAGTGTGTGTTGAATCATGCCTAAAACACACAAATCTAATGAAGCTAAAGAGGAAATATTCACATATTTGAGTCAAATTTTGTTCGAATGTGTTCGAATTTAGACAAACCATTTCAAAGTTTTGGGAAGGGTGAAGAGGGAGAGTTTAACCTGTGATGAATATGTGGATCAGTTTAAAAATAACACCTTAGTTACATAGCTCATATCAGGTTTAGAAGGGCTAAATAAATTAAGAGGAGTAGTTTGTTTGTTTGGTTTTTTTTCTTTTTTTTTTTCTCATTAGTAGTAATTTCAATCTATGAGTGTAATATAGTGGATAGCTGATACTCCTGTACGAACTCTTAGGAAAAGCAGTATGAAATAGTGAAAAATAGTCTGCCTAGAATTGTTACTCAGGGAGATGCTATGGTTCCATTTTAAGGCTGATGTGGTCTTACCTAGTGTCAAGAGGTTGCTGAGCATGGATGAAAAGTAAGAGAATCAAAACTTTTGCCATCTTGTAGAATAGAAGAAATAGAAAAGAATAGAAATAAAAAGAATAGAAAAGAAGTACTTTCTCTCTGCAAAAGCACAACTGCTTTTGTACAAGGCTTTTCACCCTTCCACAGTTTTGTGCCTTTGTTTCTTTCAGATGTAAATCCAGGTTAGTTACATCATTCTTATTTCATATAAGAATTTAGCAGTAGTTTCATCAAGAAGTGCTGGAAAGTATTCAGCATAAACATTTTTCTTCAAAAGTGTTCGTAGAAGTGTGAATCAAACTGAGAAATCCAGGATGCAGAAGGCAGCTCCCTCTGTACCTCGGTGTCTCAGTATTTCAGTACATGTATCAGTGTATTCCCTGAACATCTCATGGAACTACAGTAGAAGGCAATGCTCCCCAAAGCAAGAAACAAAGACATGGAAACAAAGGCTCTTCTACCTATCCTATGAGAGCTTGATTTATTTTTTTTTTAAAAGTCTTTTATCCAGAATATAAGAAACTTCTTTAACCTTTAAAACTTATGAATGCAGATGTCTTGATCACAGCTGAAAGAGGTTTGTAGCTACATCTTACAGGCTTATGAATTCCTTAGCAAGCCAATTATTTTTTGATCAAATGTTTCTGTGACATCTTTTGGAGTTGCTTTTGTTTGGACTTTTCTACTGGGAAATATTTCTTGGAAAACATAGTTTAGAGGGAATGAAAAATGCTGGTGGGAATGAGGATCTGAAAAAGTTTTTAGAAAGTTATACTGAAATAATCCTGAGAATAATCCTGGAGAAACATCTTGCATGTGAAGGTGGGAGGAGAGCTTTTTAAAATCTGAGGGGGTTTTGGCACCTGCAAATGGTGTGTTTGTGCTGTTTACTTTGGAGAACATAATTCGTGCTTCACTCCAATGCTTTTAAGTCCCTTCAATGTATTTAATAAAAAGCAGTATTTAGTGTGCTATTGACATGCTGCTTTATCACCTACCTACAAGGAGCTGCAATTACACAGATTGTATCTCGTGTGAAACAAGAACTTAAGAGCTCTCTGCTGGGCTCAATGAGCCCATTTCTAGCAGTGCTCACAAGCAGATTTCTACACAGGGGCAGGATAAGCATATTTGATATTTCCTATTGTTTTTCCAGACTCCAGCTATGCTCAGAACAGGGACTTTATTAGTTTCTGTGTATTTAGTAACCTTCAACAGATTCCTTTGATATCAGCTTGTTCAGACTGCCTTTGGGCTCACATGAAAAAAACAGCTATAGATTATGAAATGTGAGAGTATTTTCTCAGTGAATGCTCGAGAAATCTCATGCTCTTTTAACACAGTTTAGTACTTCAAGCCTGAGGAGCACTGGTCCCAGTGAAAATCGATAAAACTATGTCATTACAGCCTAGTCTGTCAATTATGGTTAGATTCATACGGTCATCTAAGATTATAAATTTGTGCCAAGGTCTTAGTCACAGATGTTCCAGCTGTGAAGACATGTGTGACTATTTATTCTACTCTTTTTTTTTTTTTTTCCCCTAAAGATTACTGAGGGGAAATATTGTCCATAGCCAGAGTAGTCCTGAGACTGTAACTGTATTCTGAAAGCACCTTTCAATTTTTCTCTCCACGCTGAGATGATGGCAATAGGTCTTTTTAGCACTCACATGTTTATTTCAAACTCCTGCAGCTTGCAAAATTAATTTCTGTTGGAAACAGAACGTTGTGATGAGGCCAGTTATTTTGACTGGGCTTTTACTTTATGCTCTATACAAAGCAACTGATTTACTTTCTATTAATTATGCATTCAGCTATAGGGACCACCTGATGTTTTTTCTTCTGAGCATTCAGCCATTAAAGCTTATTCTCAGGTCTGCTTTTTGAAAAGTAGGGATGACAGGAGGAGGAATGATGTAGTAGAAAGAGTTGTCTTACCCTGAAGCTTAAAGCTTATCCCAGCTGTGGGTTGCCAGAGAATTGTTATTTTGTGTGATGCATTATGTTCTACTTACATACAGCACAATATTACTTGTCACAATTTCTTTTTCTTTCTTAATTCCTACAAGCATAAGCAGAGGAAATTCCAACAAATTGCTTTTTAACTAATTATAAGAAATCAAGTAACACTAGTACCTTATTCCTTTCAGAATAAATATAATGAGATTTAAACATTGCTTCATCAGGAGAATGACCTAATACAATAGTTTATTGAACCATGAAAGATTCATTAAAACTACATTTCAAGGCTTTTTTTTTAAAAAAGTGCTTTATGCAGTATACTTTAGACTTGTTTTTAGAAGAAAAAAAAAGTCTAAAGCAGCTACTACATGTATTTGTTTGTATCCTTTTTATAACACTAGACAACATAATTTGCTCTTAATTAGCTATTATGTTGTGAAGACTATTAGAGAAAAATCATCATAGCTGAGCTGTACTTCATTTGTTGTAGGTTCAGGTTTGTAGCCAGATGACTTTGCAAAGTAACTGCATGTTGCACTCTGAGGTTTTGCACAGACATTCAGGCATTGGTGATAATTTTCAAAATTCCAGAAAATTTCCTCTCTGAGCTCAGTGAAAAAGCCATCCTCTTTCCATGGCCTGAGTTTTGTTCTTTCACTTTGAGGCAGAGATCAGGACTCCTTCAGAATGATTTATAAAAGGTACTAAAAGCTAAATTATGATTTTTTAAATTTATTTTTTTTTTTTTAGATGGAAGTCTTACAATGTTTTGAGGAAAAAAGTCAGGGTCAGAGTTTATTAATTTTCCTGGTATGTGGTCTAAAGTTTGTAGCATCCGAATGAGAGGATTCAATTGTATTTTGTCTGATATGTTTTGCTTAAGATGTTACTGAGCTTGGCACTTTCAAGAGGCAGATGTATTTAAAATGATTTCTACATCTAATAGCTCCTCCTGAGTTCTGTTGTGCTGGTGCTACATGTATGCTTATCATGCACAGGGAACCCTTTCAAGCTCTCTGCTATCAAACTGGGGGTTTCTAGTCTTACACCTTTGGTGATCAGAGGTTCCCACAAGTCCAATCAGCTGCACAAATTCCCAAGTTGAAGTGAAATCTTTCATGTTTATCCATTGTTGAGAAATACATTAATTCCTAAACTGATATTTCTCTTTCCTCAATTTTGTTTTCAAATCTCCAGAGTGACAGTACTCCTGTACACCTTTTGGAAGACAATGTCACTGTCCCACGTAAGACTTCAGGTCACTAATTTGTGTCAGTTCTACTCCCTATGTTCCCTTTTGAAGTTCCCAAAACTGTTAGTTTTCTGTCCTTTGTGAACAATAGTACTACGTAGAATCCTTAAAGATGAAGCAAATACTGTTCCTTCCAAAAGTTTGTTTTCTCTTCTTAAATGTCAAAGCATCTTTCTTTCCTAAACAGGAGCATCATAACAAAACTCAGCAAAGGTAGCAGAGGTAAACTAGTGAGGATGAGTCCAAGGCCCAGTTGGATGGGGCTTTGCACAATGTGGTCTAGTGGAAGGTGTCCCTGCCCACTGCAAGGGGACTAGAACGAGATGAGCTTTAAGGTCCCTTCCAACCCAAACCTTTCTTTGATTCTATGATTTTTTCATCTTGTGTAGCAACTGGATGATGGAAGGTAATAATCTGTTGACTTTGGTGAAATTCTGTCCTTTAAACAGCTCTGAGTATTTAAGCCAGAGCTTTTCAGCCAGCAAGTTTCTACGTTCATAGGACATGTCAGATGTGCACACAGGCTTTAGTCCATGCTGCTTAAACATGTTCCAGATTTTTTCTCTAGCTAGCAGTAGAATGGGTGAAATGGAGGGTTATGACAATTTACTGAATTTTTCAATTTCTTATCTGTTTAGTTGTAAATTCTTTTTTTTTAAATGCATTTGCAGCCGTGATCTTACCTTGTTATTCAGGTGTCTGCTTACTTAGTGGTTGGCACCAACCAAGGGATGCACTTGAGAAAGGATTATTACCTAGAGAACACAAAGTGATTATAGGCTATTCAGTAAGCGTAAGACTGTTTGTAAAATGACTACCCACATGCCTCTTTTTTTTTTTACTATGCTCATTAGGTTATTGTATCACTGTATGTGTTTTTTTAGGGTAGCTCAAATTTTATTGGCTTGAAATTTCCTTATGCCTTAATTATAAATGTTATAAATTACTCCTATAGTTTTTTCAGGCAAACAAATTACTTATTTTTATACACCACGCTTAGAGTAATAGTGTCTACCATTTCAGTAGCCTACAATTACCATGGATATCAAAGGGCAGCTTAAAACATAGCAATTCAGTCAAAGTCTGAACGCAAAGCTGGTGGGTAAATCAAAACTATTACCCTTCAAGATCATCATTGCTATTCATAAGTATACTTGTTTATAATTGTTTAAAAAACAAACCAAAAAAGCTTTTCTCTAATAATAAATGTATATTCCTTCTATTTATGCTATTATACAGTGACCTATTTTTATTGAGACAGCCAGTAGTGTCTCCCTGCTGATAATATACGGCAGGGATACAGACTTTAATGTAAAACTTGTGCTTTAATCTGTTATGTCAAAGCATTATATTAGTAATGTAGTGCTAGACAGATGTGATGTGTTGCACGTTTTTACGTTGAGATATTTAATAAATATTTTCGTTGGAGAATATCTGCAGCTCCCCTAGACAGCTAGATTGACAGCAGTAATGGAAAAGCTGAATGTCTGTCTGAGGCTGTTAGATTAAAAAAAAAAAAACAAAAAAAAAAACCACCTGAGTTATCTAGGCTCAAGTTTCCTCTTATTGCCAGTGAGTAATCTCCAGTGGAGACTGGATAATCACATAGGAGAGAATACTGCTCAAAATGTGTTTAGCTAAAATTAAAAGCCCTCCCTTCAGCTTTTTTAGTTACAGCAGTGACTGGCTGCATGCTTAATGGCTGAGTCCTGAACATGGGCCACTCACTGGGAGGAAGCGGCGCTTATCTGTTCTTAGAATCCATCCACCTGTACAAATGTCAGCTTGCCTGAATTCACAGGTCTGGCCAATTTTCTCCCGTCCTTTGTGTGAGTCTACAAGTATTAAGAGGAAAACATCCTATTTGGATAAGCATTTATTCAGCAACCACAGATAAGATGCTTTTGTACGGTGCTCTGTTTTACTAATCAATTCAGCCAGTATTGTGTTTTACAGCTCCAAGCCCTGCGAGCTGATTGTTTGGTTTGCAAATAGGCCTTAAGCCAGATGTTTAATTTAAAATTCATCCAGATGAAATAGTCATCATTATAAAAAATAGTTATTTGATAGTTTTACTGTTTACATATTCAAAATTATTAGAAATTTCAAAAGGTAAAGCTAAATTGAATTTAATGACACGGTTCAGTTAAGCACAACTTTATGCATTGTGGCCAGCAGTGAGATGTGATCTAACTCTACTTAACTGACTTCATTATAAAAAAAGCTTAAAAAAAAATAAAAACCAAACCAAACCAACCAACCAACCAAAAAAAACCCACAAACCAACCCAACCCACCCAGCAAGAAAATATCTCCTTAGAACCAGCTGAAATTGTTTGGTTTGTTTTACTTTTCTCTGAATCCTGAATGTGTTTGAGAATAATTACACTTTCAAGCTTCAAGAAATACTTTACCTAATTTATTTTAGCTTTTTGGTGATTGAAACCAAGCAAAGAAAATATTTTTTTTTTATTTGAACAAAAATTTTGAACTAGGTACTTGCTTGTGCCATCAAAGATGGAAATCTCTGTTTTAAATTGTAAATTAATTCCATTTTTATATTCTTTATGCATTTCACGTTCTACTGCTGATTACTTATTCTGACAAATACCATTCTAAAACTGCTTCTTTGTTACTTGACATACTGGGACTTTATTTAATTTTACTTCAATTTTATGGTACTCTGAGTTGTGGTACCTAGGAATTCTTTGTTAAATGTGCCAGCCAGCCTAGTATAAAATTGATTTTTTTGTGATATTCATATTGTTC
Source organism: Merops nubicus (assembly GCF_000691845.1). Classification (NCBI taxonomy): domain Eukaryota; kingdom Metazoa; phylum Chordata; class Aves; order Coraciiformes; family Meropidae; genus Merops; species Merops nubicus. Next base: position 18,916 of record NW_008611294.1, read on the forward strand.
CAAATTATAGCACTTTTAATACTTCTATAAGAAAAGCTTACTAATTTTATCAAAATGCCCTTGGACAGTTTTACTGTGGTTGGAACAATTTGGCAAAATTCTTCATCTGTTGAAGCTCCTTCTATTGAAGACAGTCCATGGGCACATATGGCTTACCACAAAGCTTAACAAGGAAGCCTTCTTCAACAGAAAACCTAAATGGACATTTCATAGATTTCTATTGACTTTTTGCAAAAACAGAGTACTAGTCGACTTTTGATTTTGTTCCAGTACAGAACAAAAGCTTCAAAAGGTGCTGTGAACTTTTTTTTTTTTTTAGCTTCAGAAAGCTCTGTCAACAAATTGCAGTATTTCTTTTTCTTAAGCTTGAGATCTACTTGAGTTGCTGGTCTGGACAGGCTTTTGAAGAGAATTAACTTCAAGTACTAAACTAGGTCAGATTAATCTAAGAACAACTTGAACAATACTCTACTTTGCCAGGAATCCTAGTGAAGGAGCAATTTGAACAATGAGAGTACTCAAAAGACATAGAAACCTGTCCGATTTAGGGAGGTATGAAATTTTCTGAAATAACTGTAGTACCTTTCTCAACAGGAATGTGCCCATTTTTCTACAAGGGTTTTGTTTCTACTCTGAAGATTAAAGCCTGTTGTAATAAAAAACTTAAGTGCAATGGTTTGAACTTCTGAGATTCTTAGAAAAATGAATGACAAAGGAGGAGAAGGTGAGGAATTTGGGATGGATAAGCAGGGCTGAATTTGTCAGGCTGTATGTTAAAATAGTCACAGTCAGATGTTAGCACACCCTATAGTCCACGAAAATGGTTGGGTGTTCTGTCCCGGTTAGAAGGCAGAATTGTGTCCCACCTCCCTTATCCCTCAGTTTCCCAGGTAGAGAGGTAAATAAGGAAAGCAGGGGTAATGAAAACCTTGCACCTAATTGAAAATTAACAAAATGAAATATATTTAACAGGGAACAGAAAGGAAGAAGGGTAGGTGTTTAAACAGGGTACAGAAAGGAAGAAGGGTAGGGGTTTAACAGGGAAGGGGGGTTGTAGGAACAACAAGGCAAGCAAGATTAAACTTCCAAATATACAAAACCCAAATGCTGTGCTAAGGCTCCCTGGTGCTGGATCTCGCTGGATTGAGGTGGATTGAAGCTGGATGCACAATCCTTGGACGTGGATGGAGGCAGGGAAGAGTCTGTAGATCAGGCCCAGGTCTCCAAGATGGCCACGGCCACGTGTAGCACAGGGAGCAGCAGAGCAGCGTGTGCCCAGGTAGAAGGTCAAAGGAGCAAGAGCAAGAGGAAGAAGAGCAAGAAGAGGAAAAGGCGTGCCTTTCTGGCCCCTTTTATAGACCTTGGCAGGAAGTCCCGAAGACAGGAAAAGGGGAGTGGGAATAGGACAGGTGTACGCCCCTTTCATTCAGGCTTGTACCTGGTTTAGGGTTTCAGATCTCCACCCACCAGGGGCAGCAGGTTTCAAACCATTATATTGAGTGACCCAAAGTCAGAGAGAATTAGCTGGGTTCTCAGTGTTCTTGGGGACTTAATGAGCACACAGGAGATCCAGCAAATAAATTCCCAGATAGCAGCCTAGCTGGGTTGCCTGGTGAAAGTTTAGGCCAATGAAATCATTGTGCATTAGCTGTCTTCCGTTGCTTGCAAGTATATATAAGAAGTATTTTTTTATGGAAAAAGCTATGAACTGGAGGAATCACCAAGCTATAGTCACAAGTAAACTCCTGAGCAGTAATTCTGTGTATACAGCAGAGCATTGACTCTCAAAAGCTTTTATATTGAAATGATCAAAACACAGCAACAGCAGATAGTTTGAACCCACAGCAGAAGTTTTCAGAAGATTTTTAGATAGTGCTTCCTAGAAAGTTGGGTAAAGAAGAGAACAGAAGAACTAACTCCTTTCGCTTCATCTGTATTCAGAAATATGCCTACTTTGTACATTAAATGAACACCAAGATCTAAACACCAGTTTCTGCATCTACCCAAGTCTGAACATGGCTATTTAGAACTGAGAGAGAATAGGGGAAGTTTTCACCTCAGTGAAGTGCACTTTCACAAAAGCTAGGAGAAAATCCAGAGTTGTGGTGTCCCTAAAATACAGAGCTGCTTAATATGGTGAGAAGTGATAAAGAAAAACGTTGACAGTTAGAAAGCTTGAAATGGTTTTCATTGATTTGGAAATGACATTGAATTGGGTGCTCTTTCTGACTTCTGACATCGCTAGCAATTTGTTTCCAACTGTGCCAAAAGCAAGATCATGTCCATGACATTGTATTAAAAAGAAATTCCATCATCCTTTTTCAAATCCTTATGACTATAAGTGCACACACATGTATCTTGCAGTGTTTTTCAGGAGCTTGCTGTGCAATGGTCCAGATTAAATATTCTTTCCTTCCTGGGCAGACGAAAGCAAAAAGTCATGGTTGTGATAATCACAACTCAATTGTTGGCAAATGTACTTCCTACAACTATCCTACTAACCTGTGGTGGATTAAATAAATGAGAAAAATCCATCAAAAGAAAATCTAATAGCTGTCCTCCGTGTGAGCATGGCTTAGGAAATAAAGTGTTTCTCCTGCTTAGGCTAGAAAGATGGTATTTTTTTCCAGCAGTTCAGGAAACAATTTCCAATATAAATGAAGTCAGGTAGAATTAAATATAAGAGTGAGAGGTTTTTTGCCTCTCTCACCATAATTTTGGTAATCAGAAATGTCTACCTTGTAAAAGAATAAAATAATTAAAATCCTTTCTTCCACCCTGGCTTTTTTTGGTTGTAGGAGGCTCTCAGACTATTAGCTTCTGACATTACATTTTAGTTCTCTGTATTGAGCTCTCATTAGACAGTCATTCTCTCTGCCAGGCAGTTATTTTGGTGAATATAGTGTTGATTGCATAAATTTATTATAAGCTTATTGCCAGTTAATATGAACAAATCAGAAAACTGTTGTTTTCTTCCTCAGAACTGTAATCTCAATGCATTCTCCAGTGGCCTTTCATCTTGAATTCGTTAGTACTTAAATTAAATAGCATAGTTACGTCCTTAAGTTAATAAAAAAGAATGAAAAGTTAAATTGCTGTTTAATAATAAATTATTTTGGATCAGTTGGGAGTCTAATACAGTGTTATACAAGAACTGTTTGAATTCCCTGAGTTTCCACAGTGCACATAGATGATGCAACAGCTTGATTCAAGCTGTGAAGAAGCTTACTGCTGTTCTGTGTAGGAACCATGGCTCTTTGACAAGAACTTGTCTAGCATTTCACCTTCAGGCCATCTGTAGGTCTTTCACGTTCTTTCTGCATAACATCTCAATGACATACCCTAACCTATCAATCCACATAATTGACACTCTCCAGTCAGAATCCCATCATTTCATAACTCCATAGTTCTACCTGTGACAAATTCATGCTTTCCTTCTCATCTCTGTCAAGATTGCTGCTGCAGGGGTGACTCTCCTAACTTGCTGTTTTTGTCTACAACATTTACTGTTTAACTCCCAGTTTTTCGACTTTAAAACCTTACTGCTTTCTACTGTATAAACCATTAGTTAGTATACTGTTAGGAGTCTTTGCATATCTGAAAGGTCATTCAATACTACTTTCAAACTTGCCAGTGATATTAACTTCCTTTGTCAGAAGGTGGAGGAGTTTTGCAGAGTCTGCAAAGCTACATGTTTGTGTCTTTTAAAAATCACATAAAACTTGGGAATACTTGGATATCTACCTGGTGTGTTGATACTTTCAAGTGGGCCGAGACATCTTTCTTGGTATTCTTCTGTTGGTCTGGTTATAACGTCCAAAGTCTTCTGTGTTCTACAAAATATTATATGACCGTAGGTAAAGGCTTGCATGCATGACAACAGCTCTCCTTGTATTTTGCTTTTCTGCAGTTCCCATGCAGTGGGGTCATGGCCTACAATGTGGAACCCGTCAATAGTATTGTAAAATAAGTAAAATAATGCATATGAGGTAAATAGAGAAATGGCAGTGATCAAGGTTTAACGCCTGTGTGTTTGAAAAAGTGTATTGAGATGCTTATGGGAGAAAGACAGTCCTGGTTCTGAAGATTTATTTGTGACTGAACCTGTGAATTTTGTTGAGAAGGTTGTGTGAATATGAGAAGTAAATGTTCCTTGTGATTCCCCAATAGGAGGTTGTCCTCCTTAATAATCTTATACTTACTAATCTTACTATTAGATCCTTTAGGAGGGCAGCCAGTTTTCCTAGGTATTTCTGGCTAGCTAGTTGCTAATTGACCCACTAGTTCAGGCTTCTAAAGAGGGCTTTGTAGCTAAGTATGGTTCTTCTTGTATAGTTTTGAACAAACTAGAAACTGGTGATTTAAAGGAATTTATTCAGAGTACAAGAAAGAGTGAACCTTTTTATCGTAGTGGAATAAGCCAGGGAAACTGGATTTACATCACTGCAAGGTCAAACTTAGGCCCAGTAAATACCGATTATTGTTTTTAATCACTTCAGATAAGGACCTGGTAACTGTAGTGCTAATCTCTGTACTTTTGCAAATCTCTCAGCCTAAAATTTACACAGAAGAAGTCTGATTGTTCTTAATAAGATTAGTCAGATGACAGATGAGAAAAAAAGAAGCATATCCAGTTAGGGGTTTTTTTTAAGTTTGCTGTTTCAAACAAAGAAAAACACTAGAGGATTTTACATGTGTTTCTTCTTACTAGCTAAGAAAGTTAACAGGCTTTTGATGCTATTAATATCACACTACTTTGACAGGAAAAAGATAGATTATGACCGAGTAGCTTGGATGCAGAAAACTTCATGCTTAAGTTACATGGCTTAGATGGAAATGTGAAGTGTATTACAACAGATGTTACACACTCCATGTAAATAGGCACAAAATTGAATTAGAGCTTGCCTATGCTTAGTGTTAATTGTGACTAAGTTTTCAGAAAAATTCTTCCCTGTGGTTGTTTTTAAAAAACATTTTTTGAAAGAGTGCTCTTTTCTGGTTTAGTTTAACTTTTTTCCAGAATAGGAAATTACTATCAGTAATTATGAATAAAAAAATGTCACTCGCATGTCTACTCATTAATTTTATGAAAAAGCAGATTGCTTGATTTCTTTTTTTTCCCCTTAATTCACCACAGATTAAAAAGGAAATATTTTGGTACTATTCTTTCCAGCAGCTATTATCCCGAGGCTTTTGGAGGAGAGAGAATGAGGATGAGATGGATGTGGTGAATACATACATACAGGCTCTTCTTTAATCTAAACTAACTTTTATAGCCACCAGGTATCTTGATGTTGTTGTAGAAAGAGCAGATTCTGTATTGGCTTTCATAAAGTGAAAAGACTGGTATTTTAAGGAAAGTGAGCTGAATTGTACTGATTGATTCGATAATGTCAGCTGTTGTGGTGAGCAGAGCCCGCCCTAGGCAGGGATCGGCGTGCGGAAGATCTCGCGATGTAACGGAAAGCTCAGACTGCCCACGAGGGGCCTTGTGGGCGTGGCTTGTCATATATAAGCAATTGCAGCGACGCAATAAGCGCCATTTGCAGCATCCTTCACATTGAAGCCTGTGTCTGCTGATGGTACCCAATGGCAGAGGTTGGGTGGCAGAGATCCCGGAGTCCGGGTGTCAGTAACGACAGCAGAACACATTAAGGTTCTGTTACAGTGTTCTGATTATCAGTGTGTTTATCATTAGGTGAAGTTTTGCAGAGATGTTGAAATAAGTCCCTCTAAACTGAACTGTGAACCTCTTGTATGACCAGTACGGCTTCAATGACTTCAGTGAAACTAGTGAAACAACTGAGCCTTTGCCAAGCGAATAATGGACTTACTAGCTACTCCTCACTGCATTGCCAGGGCATGTGTAGCTAACAAACCAGAAAGGGGACAGTGATCTTAAAGGTAGCTTAATAGCATTCAGCATTTTTGTTTCCACACCCACTCTTGCAGTGCATTATTTCATGTCCATTAGTCTTGTAAAGACCATTGAAAGACAGGTTTACTGGAATTCCTTCTGAAGGCAAAAGTTGTTGTCTTCTTTTTGGCAGATCTCCTAAACATATAACTGATAGAAATTCTATACAATTACTGGTCTGCTAAGTATTTCTTTTGTGACAGGTGAAACATTTTACAGTTTTAAGGACTAGAAACTAAGCTGCTGTGTTTTAGTGTAAACAGAATGAAAGGATGATTTTGTAAGTCTATAGGTGGTGCTGTTGTCTCTAGAGAAAGACTTCATCCATGGAAAGCAGCAACTATTATGCTGTGCTTTTTATTGTTAATATTTTTGAACCAATCGGTCTCCTTGGCAATATTAGATTATGTTACTTCTCATCTATTTTTCCCATGTGAGGCAGAAAAAGATGATATCCACTGTGGTTCTGAAATGGGTTGTTTGGCTGCAGCATATTTTCCCATTGCTTTAGCAAGTCTTATTTTGGGGCAGGAATTAGGCATTCAGAGATTCCAAATAATATATGTTGCACGTAACAGACAGCCTTCTACTGCATAAACATCCAAACTCTGATGCTTTTGTATGGCTTTAGGGTTACCATGGCAATTTTTAGACAGTGATCAACAAAGAGTTGTTTGCTTCTCTACTATATGTATGCAGATTAGTAGCAAGTATTTGGATTCAGATAAGTACAGATATGTCCATTTCACATGTTGCCATTTATTTCTATTTCATACACTTGATTGTAATATAGCGTATGGAATATATTTTACAGTGATAATGGAAATGGAATGGAAACGTATGTATATATATGTATGTACACACAAGCAAAAATACATGAAAAACAGATTAAAAAGGAAATATTTTGGGTATTATTCCTTCCAGCAGCTCTTATGTCAAGGCTTTTGGAGGACATATGATGAGAAGGATGCAGTGAATATATACATACAGGCTCCTTTACTGCCTTGTGGATTTTAATCTACTGAATAGACAGATTCTGATTTTCTGTGCTCTAGTCTGTGTGGTGGTGGTTGGTTTTTTTTTTGGTGTTTTTTAATTTTTTATTTTTTGAGGAGGGTGTTGATGACGATAGCAAAGAACACTAGAAACGTGATTTCTAGAAGGCTATTAGGAAAGCAATTTTTATGACTCAGAAGTTCATTTTGTGCTTGGGTTGTAGTAATCCCTATCACTTTATTTGGAAGTATTATATGAATGTCTGCAAATACACAGTTAATGAATGATTATAGAAAACTGGTGGTGACTTAAATTTGTGATTTTGAATGGTGGTTTTAAAGTATTCTGTGTGTTATGTGATGTATGTACAAAAGTCTGTATGTTGCCAATGAACAGAAAAGTGCTGTGTGAGATGACTTACAACTGTGTATTGCAATTTTGTGCACTGATTCTGGATATCATTTTGACTGTGAAGCATATACAAGAGGGAAACTTCTTTTTTTGGGGGGCAGGGTAATAAAAATCTCATATTCCCAAGCTGCTTTTGAAACCAACATTTCTTCAATACTGAAGTCTGTGAGTAGCAAATGAACTATAGGTCTGCCATCTAGAAATCTGAGTCAACATAGTATTACTTTTACAAGGTTTCTCAAGATCCATGCCAGATTGATGAATATTGTACTCGATCCTTAAATAATATTAAACTGGTTATCTTTAAGAAAAGCTACAAAATAATTATATCCATTAGCTATTGTTTTACTGAATAAAAGGGAAACAAATATTTCAAGGTTATATCAATATTTTTGACCCTTGCATAATCTAAGAATTGATGATAACATTTATTAATTTATATATAATTCAGCTTTAATTCACTGCTGGTTTTTAACTTCTGACTCTTCAATTAGAAGAGAGAACTTAAGATCATTCCTACTGTTCATTTTACAAGATTTTAAGCAAGACAATATTTAGAATGGAGACAGTTTACAATAAACTACTTCATGCTTTTTAATGAAGCCTTGTACTTGTTATGTCTGATATCAAAATACGTCTGTCAGAACATAAACTTTTCTCCTGCCTTGTTAAAGTAATTACTAATTGCAGAATCATTGAGGTTGGAAAGAACTTCTTGGGATCATCTTGTTCAACCCTTGACTCAAGCAAGGTCAGCTAGAGCAGGGTGCCCTTGACTGTGTCTAGCTGGGAGTCGAATATCTCCACAGACAGAGACTTTACAACCTCTCTGGGCAAACCTGTTCCAGTGTTTGACTGCAAATCGTTCTGTGGTTAGTGCACACATTAGCTAGTGTATAAGCAAAACATAACTATAAAGCATGTAAAACTGATCTTATAATTTTTTAGGAATCTTCTAAAATGGTTTTAGAGAGCATTTGCTACAATGAAAGAAGGAACAAAATTCTAGCCAAGGATCATCTTGGTCTTAACTCCTGAAACTTGGGAAGATATGACCAAAATTTTGCTATTACTTGTATGACTCCCTGATTTTCAGAATTTCTTAAGTAACTGAAAAAAAAAAGTTTAAATCCAGCTGAGGATTGATTGGGAAAGCATAACCTAAAATCCTATTTAGAAATAGTTTAATAATGAAAAAGAATCTTGATAACACTTGTCAATTCAGCTGCTCCTTTAATAAATTGGACACATTAAAATAATTATTAAGAAATAAATAAATA
>NW_008611295.1:0-806 GCF_000691845.1 Merops nubicus
TATAATATAATAGTAAGTAATATAATATTAACCAATAATATTAGCCAGTTATAAGTAACCAATAAATAATCTTTTTCCAGACTCCAACACAGCTTGTTCTCACTGGATCTCTCAGGAGTTTGAGAAATGGATATCTGCAATCTCAAAGACATGGAATCCCAGGTCAGAGGAGACCTCAAGGTCCATCTGGTCCAATTTTTGTTGGTAAAAGCGTGGTCCAGACAAGATGGCCCCAGCACCATGTCTGGTTGTGTCTTACAAGGGTCCAATGCTGGAGATCCTCCACTTCCCTTGGGAAAATCCCTGATTCCTATGGCTGATTCCTCTCATTGTGCAATATTTTCCTCTTGTGTCCAATTGGGATCAACATAAGATAAATTTGTCCCCATCGCCCCGTGTCATTTCCATGTGACCCCTGTAAAAGGGGAGTCTCCACCTTCCTTGTAGCCACCCTTTCAATACAGAGGGTGCAAGAAGAAACAGAGAAATGCATAGAAGAGGTGAAGAAACGGCCTCAAGTTGCCCCAGGGGAGGTTGAGGTTGCCCCTGAGGAACAATTTCTTCCCCTTGAGGGTTGTCCAGGGCAGTGGTGGAGTCCCCACCCCTGGAGGGGTTCCCAAGCCGTGGAGATGAGGTGCTGAGGGACACGTTTTGGGCTGGCAGTGTTAATTTAATGCTTGGACTTGATGATCTTCAAGGTCTTTTGCAACCAGAATGCCTCTATGCAACAACCACCTCACCACATCCACGGCGTGTGAGCCAACGTGATGTTTAGTACTACAGGACACATCATCTCTGTTAAGGCA
>NW_008611296.1:0-3142 GCF_000691845.1 Merops nubicus
ATACAGAAAGAGCCACAGGAAGCTATGTTTGTTTAGCCTTGAGAAGTGAAGGCTAAGTACAAAACCAGTTATGGCTTTCAACTTGTAAAAGGTGGTTATGGAGAAGACAGAGCTAAAGTCTTCTCAGAAGTGTGCAGTCAAGGACAAGAGGCACTAGTCACAGACTGTAGCAAGGGAAATTCTGACTGGATAAACTGGATAAAGTTCTTCACAGTGAGATCTGTTGAACACTAGAAAAGGTTCTCAGAAAAGCTGTTGCAAACTCTCTTCTGGAAGATTTGAAGAACTGAGCTGGAAAAGGCCATAGGAAACCTGACCTTACTTTGAAGTTAACCCTGCTTTGAACAGGAATGTGGACTAGATGACCTCTGAGTCCGTTTCCAATCACAATTATTTTATGATGATGTGATTTCCAAACCATTTCTCCATCACTACTGCATAAAGAGGAATGCCAATTTGTGCATTAGAAAGAGAAAAAGGAAGAAGTTTGCCTTTGTCGCCCTGTAATGAGAGCGCTTCTCAGAAGGGCAAAATACCTGAATTTACCTCTCATGAAGATTGCTTCACTATGATATTGTTGGATGCTTACAGAAACCTTTATATTCTTGGACACAACTTTCAGAAAATGAATAGGGAGTGTATGAAATAAAAAAAAAATAAAATCAAAGTGAAGACCTATATTAAATTTCAGTTACTTTGAGTAGTTTTAATTTGGAGAAGAGCTGCTACATCTGGTAAGGCAAACAGGTTATTAGCAAGTCCTCCAAGAAGTACTTGGCTGCTTTCTGTTGCAGATAATTTCTCACTAGTTGAAGTTTATTCATGTTGGTTTCAAAGTCATCTGTTCTGAGAAGTTCCCAAGTTGATAAAACATTTATTAGGGTTGTGCCAGAAAGATTTTTATTAACGCTAGCAGTATTTAGAGAGCAATCAGTGCAGAACTCTAAACATTAATAAATTATTTTTTAAAGGTATGAAAGAGATGCTTTTATTAGAACACAGTCAATCCTTCAATCTTTGCCAACCTAATGTGTTATTTTAGAGTCACGCAACGATGATGTAAGATTCATTTTCTAAGATAATTGTGAAGTGACCAACACAAATATATAAAGATTATATAGCAATATAAAAAGAATGCTGAGAATGAAGCAGGGACAATATTTTAATTCTGTCATGGGGCCAGTAGTATTCAAATATCAAATAGGCATCTAGAGAAGATGCTTGTGAAGGAATTTCACTGACAAGTTATTGATATTGTCTCCCATAAGACCCTCAACAGAGGAAACTACAAAGTCCTGCACCCACAGAGGAACATCCTGAGGCATCAATATATGCTAAGGGCTGCTCAGGTGGAAAACAGCTTTGCAGAAAGGACCTAGGGCCCCTGGGGGACACCAAGTTGAACATGAACCAGCAATGTGATCTTGCAGTAAAGAGGGTTGTCATTGTCTTGGGTTGCATTAGGAGGAGTGTTGACAGCACATGAAGGGTGGTGATCCTTCAGCCCTGTTCAGCCCTAGTGAGGCCACACCTGTAGTACTGTGTCCTGTTCTAGGCTCCCCAGTACACAAGAGGCGTGGAGCAACTGGAAAGAGTCCAGCAAAGGGCCACAAGCATGATTAAGAGACTGGATTACCTCTTTTATTAGGAAAGGCTGAGAGGTGAGACTGTTTATCCTAGAGGAGAGAAGGCTCATTGGGGATCTTGTCATTGTATGCAAATACCCGAGGGGACGCTGTAAAGACAGAGCCAGGCTCTCTTCAGCTGTGCTTAACAACAGGATGAGGGGCAATGGGCCCGAACTGAGACATGAGGCTCCTTCTGAACATCAGGAAACATTCATTTTACTGTGAAGGTGACCAAGCACTGGTGCAGTTTGCCTAGGGAGGTTTTAGAGTCTCCATCCTTGGAGATACTCAAAAATCACCTGGACATGGTCTTGGACAACCTGCTCTAGGTGGCCCTGCTTGAGTAAGAGGGCTGAACAACATGACCTCTGGAGGTCTCTTCAACCCATAACCATTCTGTGGTTTATGCTGAGATTCTGTGACATAATTATAATGTCCTTGCCCTATAAGCAAAGCTAGGATTGATTTTTTCATTAGTGTGCTGTGGAATTCTTTATATCTTACACTAATAAATTTCTAGCCCCAGTAAAACAGTTCTGCTGCTTATCTGAAATCCAAGAATATCAATAAAAGCATAAGCAAGATTTGAGCTTATATGAGTCTGGATGTGAGCAGTTATAGGTAACTACTAAGGCTCAGTGAGATTTGGGGGCTAGAGGTAGATCCATATACCACAATAAGTGTAAACTGAAAGTAGAATCTGGCAAATCCAAAACCATTGGACAAAATTACATTTGTAGTTAAAAATATGCTGAAGATCAGCAGCAGGGTCTTCACGCAGAATTCAAGAGGCAGGAAGAGCGAGCAAGATGAGGAAGCACAGCTTCTACCCAATGGCTTTGTTAGACAGCACAGATGATAGGTGGGTTCCCATTATGTAAGCTCACAAGCCTGTCAATCTGGCTTCCGCTTGAGCTTGGCGGCTAAGGGACTGTGGAAACCAGTAGCTGGAACAGTTTCAGTGCTTCTTTTGAGCTCAAGAACAATGTAATGTATGCCTGGATGAACGAAAGTATCACAATATTCAAAAGCAATAAATTCAGCTTTGAATTTATTGCAGTTGTCAGCCTCAGTATCTCAAAATAAAAAATGAAACCCACCTTAAAACTGAGCTCAGCCATGCAATATCCAGTTTCCTTCCTACCTTTATTCTCCTAATTCACTACTTTTACCTATTTCACTGTATTTACCAAATCTGAAGCATGTCTTAACAAACATCTATGGAAAAACTCAATTTCCATTTCTTGTAAACGTAGGAATGGGAAATACTCTCTCAGAGAAACAGAAAAGTGGATCCATAATATCTACATCTTTTAATGTGTTTATGAATTGTAGGATTGCATAAAATTTGCCTCCATCACAATGGAAAGGCAAATTAGTCCTCCAAGCTCTGCATGTTACCCAGCATATTCTGAAAATATAAAAAGAAAAATCACAAGGGAGTTGGAAAAGCCCAGAAGTTTTCCCTGCTGACATAATTTTTAAATCACTTTTGAATTTCCTTAGTGTACTGG
>NW_008611297.1:0-2157 GCF_000691845.1 Merops nubicus
TTTCGTGCTTCCAGCGTCTGACACCAGCTCAGAGGATTTGGTGGCAACAAATGATCACACAATTTAACCTGCTTAGACAGATGCTCAAGGATAGTTGTGTTCTCTATAACAAGCTCATTAATGTGTATAGGACAAAGATAAACATTTTAAAAAGACTCCAAATAGCTTTAGTACTTAATTAGTATGAGAACTGATAATCTGTTTTTAAAATCTGTCAGGGGTTAACTTTAAGGAAAATTCTGTAGGTTTCATTGTGCAAGTTTTCTTCTCATACATTGTAAATAAATGCAATTGGGTAGAAATCTAATGCTGAAAATCAAGTTAGCCTTCAGTTAAGTATCACTGACTCAGAAAAGGTGCTTGGTTAGTTAATACTTTGGAAGCTGAAGTTTAATACAACATGGGCATGGATAAATATTTTGAACTGACTTTTTAAAAATAGCAGCCTATAAGGATACTGGGGAAAAAAAAAAAAAAATAAAAAAATTATTAGGGTGGCTCAGAAGGTAAAACACTAACTTTCATTTCTTCTTTGATTCTGTGCTCAATCATTCACCAAGGAAGCAGTCTAGATCACAAATCCATACCTAATTTTTCAGCATGGGCATGATCACCACTTCTGTTCTCAAAGTTTGACTAATCTATCATGAAGTTTTAATAGCCTTCAGCAGAAGAAAGATTTCTGGTAGGTCAGGATTGGGGTCACTATACAATAAGGAAGATCCATAGTCTAGAGACAGAAATACCATCACCCTTGCACCTTCCTGGGGCCTATGGCTTTGAACAATTTTCAGACAAGTATATTCGCAATCTCACTTCACATACAATTTATGTCCTGAAAAGCTCTCAATAATATTCTCCACTTTATTCATTCTTCAGGAAAAAAGGTTCTGAAATCTGATTCCAAGTCCTAAAAATTTTCAGTGTTCACCATGATACTTCAAATAATATCTGCTTTCCTTTTCCACATAATTAAAACAGGTAATTATTAAACTTCACCTGATAGAGTATTCATTCTCTTGTGTCTCTTCTGCCTGCATGGCACCAAAGTCTCCTCTTTGCACTACTGACAGGTGAACATAGTTCAAGAAATTCTATCTGAAAAGAAACAAAATATTCATTTTGATACACAAATTTTAAGCAGTTTCAGCTACCTTGTTTACAAAAAGATACATACCATATTAGTCCTATAGTCCATGATATTTTCTGCATAGACTGCAGATGAGGTCTAGCCCTGTAAATATCTTTTTGACACTGCTGGGGGCTGGCATCAGGCTGTGTTGGATCCCAGGGCTGGGCTGCCCTTCACCTGAGTGGGCCTGAACTCGGTTTACCAGGCACCTCGTGGCCAAGTACTTGTTGCCCAGTCTGCCTGAGCTCCACTGTGGCACTGATTGCCACTGGGAAGGGTCTGATAGCTCCAGGCAATTACTGATGGACAAACAGCCCCCAGGGGGACTGGGGTCTTTAGGGCAGCTTTCATCCCTTCTCTGGTAGCAGGAGGAAAGGAACAAGTGGGATATGAAAATGTATTAAAAGAAAGCCAAGGGGACCCCCCATACTGTTGGAGAAAAGTCTTACCATCAACACCTACACCTCCTAGTGGACACATTGGGATACTCCTAACTCATCATAAACACTTTTAGTCTTGTTCAGAATGACTGAAACTGTCAACCCTGGAACACACTGGAACCTTGCAAGGGTGAGCATAACTCCAGAGAAAAGGGGCAGGTACTAGAAATGCTTGGATAACTATTTTCCTATTCTATTAATGTTTTCCAGTTTTACATGCATGGTTTGGACTTTTAAACCTTTACAGCATTCATTGTAGTAATGTACTCTTAGCTTTGTGAATATAAGATGTTCCCTTTCACCCATAATGAGATTTTGGGTGTAACAGAGCCAATACATATATATATCCTGCAGAAACACTGAAATGCAGAATTGGCTGCTAGGGCTAGCTCTTTTTTCTGCATCACTCATTTCCTCATAGCAGAAGCAAATCTTAGTAAAAGGAGATGTGATCAGTAGATGGAAAATCGGGGAATAGACAGTCTATGTGGTTTGTTTCTCTCTTGGGTTTGCTTGTCCTCAGGTCTAGGAATCTCTCCAAAATGAAGAGGAATTAGTCAGTGTCACGAACCAAGGGATGAAAAT
>NW_008611298.1:0-6155 GCF_000691845.1 Merops nubicus
TGACAGAGTCTGTGTCCGTACGTCACTGCAACCTCTTGTTTCGGTTCACACCAACTGAGTTTCGTTTTGAGTTTGTAGGGGTTAGAACAAACCCTTGAAATTCAAATGCAAAACTCCACCGGAACAATTGCTGTTCTCTCTTTTGGTCCAAACTACCACCTAAAATGCTAAAATCATCCTTAGCTTTCAAAACTTAGCTCAGGTTTGGTGAAAACCTCATTAACCTAGCATAACACTTACTTGGTTTGGGAGATTTTTTATTAGCGTTGTTTTGGCACTAATTCTGTATCATAAACATTGCTATGACCTGAATGCTCCAGCACATCAGGAATCGCATATCTTCATTAGAGATGTTGTCAGAAATAAAGGCATGCTTTGTTGTTATTGCAAAACTTATTTTTTTACTATGCTATACTTATATTTTACATCTATCCTTTGCCTATGATGTTGCAGGAATAGTTACTGTCAATGAGAGACTAGACCAGTGAGGAATGACATCACATGCGTTTTCTATCAAGTGGGTCCAAAGATTGCACAGAACAAGTATCCAGTTATTCTATGAATGGTTTCATGTATAATACTCTGGTTTGGGGACCAAAGTTTTGGTAGCAGTCCTACTGTGTTCACATATGTAAATATAAATGGCTTGTGACAAGTATTGGGTAGGATGTTTTGTGTGTGGGAATGTGAATTGAAAAGGAATGGGATCCGAGAAGAAATGTTTTATAGATTTGATGTAGAATCTATAGTGTAGAATCTGAGAATTGGTTTAGGATTTGATAGAGCCTTTGACATCAGGTAGTTCCAGTTCTCATTATATTATGTAAACAGTTATGAGCAAAATTCATATCAAATTGGCTCAATTTAGACTGAATGGCCAAATTCAGGCTTCTGTTGTTCTCTAGATCTGTTTCACTTCATGAGTTATCTCTTTCTATTAATGCATAACTGATAGTGAAAAAATGGCTGTTAATTTCCCTGTAATAAGGAGAAGTCATAATACATAAGAAAGGAAATAAATCTTTGATTGTTGAGCTCTGTTTGTCATATTACATTGATAGTGGATACACCTCAAGGATATATTGATTAACTGAAAATCTGAGTGAGAAGTACCTAGAATTCTCAAATAAAAAAAAGAGATAACTTGTCAAAACGAGCCCTGTGCAATAAAGATTTCCGTGGGAGAAAAGGACAGCTAGAGAATGCATGACTGGAGTACTGTGTGTGTGATGTTAAATGCTGTGGGTGCTGATTGTTTGCTAATTTAAATAGATACTGTGAGTGCTCAAAACATGTATGAAATGCTGGCAGTAGCTTTCTCTACCATACAATCATGTGAAAGAAATTGTGATTGGAATTAGATATAGCTGTAAAATTATAGGCCTGACCAGCTATGTTTCCCTTTTCTCCCCCTACAGATTTGGTTGTTGGTGTTTCGGTTTTTTGTTCATGGCTGCAGGAAGGCCTTGAGGTCCCATCATGCAGCTGTGCCAGAAGCAAGTAGCAAGGACCTGCGGTCCCCAGCTTCTGTGGTGCATGTGGGGAAACTGAGGAAGGCAGAAGTGGAAGTAATTGGCCTAGGTCAAACACTAGGTGAATCGTGGGGCTGCAAGGAGAGCCTCAGTGGCCCAGACCTTTCGCCAGTTGCCTCATTCTTCTTCCCAAGCCCCAGCTGTCATCTGAACATTTGACATCCATTTTGCAGCCTTGCTTGGCTCCCCCACCTTCAAAGCACAGGGACTGTTCGAGCACCTGTGGTGCCATGGCTTGCTTTTTTTGAAGTTCTTTTCCAGTGAGGCTTACCATGAAGAACAAAACTCTTAGCTCCTTACAGTGATTAGAACTGCACTGTGCCCACACCAAATGTCATGAGAACATTTCAGGGACTGCTCGATCATTAATTGTTCCCTGCAGCTGTGCCCAGAAGAAGTCTATTTAAACTTGCGTTCCTATTTTAGCTTTCTGAGAGAGCAGTGCTCAGGCTTTTTTAAATTCTGACCAATGGAATCTAAATTAAAACTTGCTTTCATCTGTTTTCTATATTCTTAATATTTTAGAACTGATTAAAAGACCGTTTACTGTTGTATAGTCTGCTCTAGACCTTCAGGTAGGCAGTGAACGTGATCCTTTGAATTATTTAAGGTTGTATTGTAATAGTTACTTATTTACTTTTCTATTGCTACTAAATTTCAGAAAAGGCTAAAGGGGATAAAAAAGGTCTGTGTTTCTTCATGCAAACAACTGCAAGTCCCACTGTTGCCACACAGGAAGGTCCATCCTCAAACCAATTTAAAATCTGGGGCCGTGAGCCTTTGCCTTCTGTTTTGTTACTGGTGAGGTTAATGAGTCAAGGGTCAGGGCATTAATCAGTGACTACGGTGCAGAAAACAGTTGCTAAACTTGTGAAATATAAGCTTGCTGTCATGGGAACAGATTAGGAAGGGAAGGAAAGGCAGCCTTTGGGAAGAGCCAGCCTTACCAAGCCACCAGCAATGGGGAGAGCCTGGTAAGGGCACCTTTCCCTGTAGCACTGGTTTATTGCTGATTTACATCCATGCATGTGTGTACTCTGCACTTAATCATCTAGGATGTGATCTGCTAGAGAGCTGCTCTGTGGAGAGGGACCTTGGAGTCCTGGTGGACAACAAATTATCCAAGAAACAGCAGTGTGCCCTTGTGGCCAGGAGGGCCAATGGTATCCTGGGGTGCATTAAGAAAAGTGTGTCCAGCAGATCAAGGGAGGTCCTGCTCCCCCTGTCCCCTGCCCTGGTGAGACCTCACCTGGAGTATTGTGTCCAGTTCTGGGCTCCTCATTTCAAGAGGGACAGAGATCTACTCGAGAGAGACCAGCGAAGGGCTACAAGGATGACTGGGGGATTGGAATACCTGTCTTATGAGGAGAGGCTGAGAGACCTGGGGCTTTTTAGTCTGGAGAAGACTTAGGGGGGATCTAATTAATGTGTATAAATATATGAGGGCTGGGTGTCAGGAAGGAAGGGGCAACCTCTTTTCACTTGTGCCCTACAACAGGACAAGAGGCAATGGACACAAGCTGGAGCACAGGAAGTTCCACCTCAACAGGAGGAAGAACTTCTTTACTGTAAGGGTTCCAGAGCACTGGAACAGGCTCCCCAGGGAGGTTGTGGAGTCTCCTACCTTGGAGACTTTTAAGACCCATCTGGATGTGTTCCAGTGTGACCTGCCCTAGACTAGATGGTCCTGCTCTGGCATCTGGGGGATTGGACTTGATGATCTCCAGAGGTCTTCCAACTCCTAACATTTGGTGATTCTATTTATCTATCTATTTATTTATTTATTTATTGGATTTTCTTGTATACTTTAACAATTCAGTGGCCTGCTAGAGTCTTTTCCCTAAAAATTAAGGTCAGGCATCAAATGTATGATTATTGTTGCTTGATCTGAATGGTGAGAAAGTAACAAGTATTTAAGGGTGCTGACACGTTTCCTTTAGCACAAACAGCCCTTTAAGAGAGGAGCTGTTAGCAGTACACTTAACTTGAACAGTGCAGTTTTGAGTCAGGATACTGGAGGGTGCTGAGCAGATGTAATGCCCGTCTATTTGTTGATATCATTTAGAGGACTTCTTCATGCAGATTTTTTCATGCACTCAGACAGCCTATCTGCTTTTTTCCTGTTTATTTCATGATCAAAACAGGAAGTTGCTGCTTTTGGAAAAAAACATCTAGATTAAAAGCTTACTACTTGTTTCTTAAGCATACACAAATCAAACTTCATGTTCTCATTCAAAGTAGAGACTCTTTTCTCCTGGGTATCACCAGTGTACAGGGAAAGCTATTGTGCTTTAATATAATACCCGAACCATTCATTAATCACAATGACTGTGGTTTCACAAGAGGTAAAGCTTTAGATGCTTACAATCTGTTCTTTAAACATAAGCTATTTATTTATTATGCATTCTCACTCCTCCCTTAAGGCCTTCAGAAGTGAAAAATGTGAGGGGATACCTGCTCCTTCTGTAAGTATGCAAACACTGTTTTCAGAGCTTTTTTTTTTTTTTTTCCTGTGGCAAATACAAGGTCAAAAGATGTGGCAGAAGGTAATATAAAGTAATGTGTGTAAACTAGATTCTGGTTGTAATTTGGAATCAGTCAGTACTGCCATGTGTTCTGTAGTCCTGAAATACACATGGGTGCCCCATAACACAAGTCAGAGAAACCCGTCCATCCATAGTCTCTGAGTTTCCCAGAGGCCTGGGCAACGTGCAGAGGTAACTGGGGTTCAGTCAAACCTCACTTCATCTTACTGCATTCAGCTCCTGCTTTGCTACACTAATTTGTCCATGCCCATTCACTGCAATTAGTACAGACTTACTCTTCTCATTTCAAATGACTATCAAAGCTAGAGACAGATGTTATTGACTGTTACCTCTGCAGACATCATCAGCACATGAGACAAATAATGCTATCCTTGATGTGTTATGGCTATTCTAGTTTATTCTTTAAAATCTAGTTTGGCTAAAATAGTTGCATGTATTACTGACAGAGTACCAGTTTTAGAATTCAGTCACTCCATGTTGTGAGACAGTCTATCACTTTCATAAAAATAATAGAAGTAACATTCATCTCCATTATTGGCTAGTGGCAAAAACTAACAGGATGACTTTGCTGATGATAAGAATGTACAGTCCCTGACAACAAATGAATTTTAGCCAGTATGTTCCTAGCCTGTAATTTCATAACTGCTTGACCTTTGGTGGCTAAGTTGTATTGGTGTTGCTTTTGCAGATTATTTTTATTTCATTTTAAGACCTATTTATCATTTTTAAGAAAGAATTTAAACTTATGTCAGACAATCAGACTTCTTTTCAGTCTGTTATTTTTCACTGTCAGTTTTCTAACCTATTTCCTTCCTCAAGGGACTTAAATGTATGAACTTCTAAATACAAAGATAGGCAGTTTTCCTCCTATTTTTTTTCTTTTTATGGGATTTTTTTTTTTTTTTATACTGCCTGTGAGGCTAGACCCTTGGAGATTTCAGGCATCTTTCTTCCTCTAAAATGTCAGCAATTTCAAAGAATTGGGTTCCTGTACACTTCTTTTTACATGCTATGCAGTACTCTTCAAACTTGATTTGTAAGCTCTTTCTCTGCAGGTGAGAAGGGAGTGCAGGGCAGGGGACACATTTATGCCTCAGACTCTCTGGCTGAAACAGTCACCAGGGAGAGGAAAGCACCCTGACACAAAGAAGCTGGGCATAGTCCAAAAGAATGACATTGACATTTGTATCTCCATCCTCTTTTTGTGGTCTCATGAAGTTTGCAAATTAGCAAACTCATGCAGCTGAGAGCTAGCTTTAGTATGTCTTAACTTCGTGCTCTTGTAGTGAAAAGACATTAGAAACCATCAAACAAAACCAGCTATGTCAAGACCATTGACAATAGCTGGGACAAGGTTCACAACTACCTGAGGAACCTGAACATAAATAAGCCCATGGAACCTGATGGAATGCATCCCATCCTTCAATACTTGAAGGAACTGGCTGATGCAGTTGCTGAGCCACTCTCCATAATATTTGAGAAGTCATGACAGTCAGGTGAAGTCCCTAGAGACTGGAAAAAGGGTGACATCATGCCCATCTTTAAAAAGGGTAAAAGAGAAGGCCCTGGGAACTACCGACCTGCCAGCCTTGCCTCTGTGCCTGGGAAGATCATGGAGCAGATCCTCCTAGAAGACATGCTAAGGCACATGGAGGACAGGGAGGTAATCCTAGGTAGTCAGCATGGATTTACTAGGGGCAAGTCCTGCATGACCAACCTAGTGACCTTCTATAATGAAGTGACTGCATCAGTTGACATGGGAAGACCTATGGATGTTGCCTATCTGGACTTCTGCAAGGCCTCTGACACAGTCCCCCACAACATCCTAATGTCTAAATTGGGGAATTATGGGTTCAATGGGTGGACTGTTCAGTGGATAAAGAACTGGCTGGATGGTTGGATTCAGAGAGTGATGGTCAACAGCTTGACGTCCAGATGGAGGATGGTGGTAAGTAGTGTCCCTCAGGGTTCTGCACTGGGACTAGTGTTGTTAAATATCTTAATTAATGATATTGGTAGTGACATTGAGTGTACCCTCAGCTAGTTTGTGGATGGTACCAAACTGGGAGGTGCAGTT
>NW_008611299.1:0-2980 GCF_000691845.1 Merops nubicus
CGTGCCCCGTCCCCCGGCCTGCCCGGAGCCAGCGCCAGTCCCGCAGAGCCCAGACCCCCAGAGCCAGGCCCAGGGGACGGGCTCTGCTCACTCTCTCAGCAGATTTGCTAATTTGATTTTTGTCTTCCTGAGACATCAAAGGAGCACCTCTGGAGGAGAACTTCCTAATCAGCAAAGAGAAAAGGAAATCAGTTGTTTAGTGGGAAGGATGTAGATGTACCAAAGGGAAACATTTCCATATTCTTTTTATAGCTATGAAAAATAAAGAGTGTCCCCTAAAATCTGCTTTATTGCAAAGAAATGGAGATCTAGGACCCTTCTGTGTCGTTGCCTTGTTCTCTGGACCTATAAATGAGAACATCAATGAGAGGAGGTGAACTGGAACATCCTTTCCTTGTTCCAAATATTTTACATTATTGATTAGAAGCGGAGGAAGGAAGCCAGGAAGAAACAAAGAACTCGTGATGAGTGCAAAGCCAACCCTTAGATTGAATCTCCTGGGCACTGAGTCAGCCCTGCAGTTTCTACATGGCCTGTGAACACTTTTTGAACTTCCTAACTCCAAAGAAATCCAGCTTCAGAGCCCTAGGATCCCATCCTTGTACTCAAAAGCCAGCCTGCATTACACAGCAAAGTGTTGGCCAGAGAAGCCTCCAGTGGAAACCACAACTTAATTATATCAACACTAGGTAAGAAAGGGGTATAGAATGGATCTGTACAAGGATCTTCACCTCCTAACCAACATCTGCCTCTTGCTGTGGACACAGTAGTCCAGCTACTTCTTGTTGGACTCCAGAGACTGCCAGAAGATTTCAGTACCAACTAAAGCTCTCATCACAGCCACAGATGACAGAAAAGACAAAAAAAGCCTTGGGCCCTATGTGAGGACAGAAGTGAGGCCGAGCATCTTGTTCCTGCATTAGCTCTGGCCAGGAGCCAGGAGGGTGCCAGAGCAGCTCTACTGTTACTCCTTCCCCAGCCAGCCATGGCACAAACCAGCAAAAACCACCAACTCTGCTTCCATTTTCTAGAGGTCAGAATGAGCCCAGTTTCCACACTTTTCTGCAGTGTTTTATACCCTCAGGTTTTATCCAATCCTTTCTAAAAGCTTCTGCTGGTCCTGCTGAGGTGGCAGCCCCGGCGCTGGGGCTGTGCCCATCCAGAGCTGCCCGTCCCCAGCCCAGCCCCACGCTGCCGGGGAGCTCGCTGGGCAGAGGCTGCTCTGTGGGGCAGAGCTGTGGCACCAGTGATCATCAGAGAAGCTGGTATCCCTTCGTGCCAGGCTGCAGCCTCCAGCCCTTCCACCAGCTGCAGCTTTTCCCTTGGTTTGTACTTTGGCAGGTTGCAGGGTCCTTGGAAGAGTGGTCAGTGACTTGTGGGTGCTGCAGGGGCTGCTATGGTCTGGAAGCTGGGACACGTTTTAACCTTGCAGAAATACTTGTGACAGCCATAGAAACATTAAATCATAGAACTGTTTTGGCTGGAAGAGACCTTTAAGATCACTGAGTCCAACCATTCCCCAGCACTGCCAGGTCCCCACTGCCCCGTGTCCCTCACCCCACATCTCCACAGCTTGGGAACCCCTCCAGGGGTGGGGACTCCACCACTGCCCTGGGCAGCCTGGCACAGCCCTGGGCAACCCTCCAGGGGAAGAAATTGTTCCTCAGGTCCAACCTCAACCTCCCCTGGGGCAACTTGAGGCCATTTCCTCTTGCCCTATTATCCTTGCTCCCCATCCTCCCCTGGGGCTGCCGGGCACCAGAGCACCACCAGCCCCCTGCCCAGGGGTGCTCTCTCCAGCCCTCTGCTCACGTGTTTGCTTTCCACCAAGGGGATGATGCTTACAGGAAAGTCACACCGAATTTCCTAGAGAATTAACAAGTTCCAGAGCAGGAGGTTCACCCACACAGCACTGTGTACTTCATCACAAAAAGGTGACGCTCACTCCTGCTTATTTTACAGCAACATCATCTCTGCTGCTTTCGATAGGCTCTGAGACAGATTTCTACAAACCCCCCAAGCCTCCTTTGCAACGCTTGCTGAGCTGCAGCCTGATTCCAAACACAAAGTACAGCTGTAGAAATTACACATTATTTTGTGACTCATAAGAAAAACTGTTAGCAGCGAGGGGTGGCTATGAAAATAATTACACCAGAAATCCTGCAAATTGGAAACATCTCGGGACACTCTCCTCGTAAAGCCAAAGGCCTTAAAGGAATCCCAGCATCTGCAGCTTTTGCTGAGGGTGGGTGGCAGCGGGACTGGGGCTGGGTGCAGGGTGCTGTGGCTGGCAGGGGGTGCTGGGCAGAGCCCTGGCTGGGGGCTTGGGGAGCGTTTCACCCCCTGCAGCCCACAGAGGGTTTGGTTTAGGAAGCTCCTGACACTCGCCCTGTCCAGCAGTGACGTGCTGGGGAGGGCACCCCGGGGCAGGGACCCGGGTGGCAGCGTGAGGTCAGTCCTGTTTGGTTTAGCCTGGCAACCAGGGCAGGGCCGAGCTGGCTGCCAGCTGCCCTGGGGAGGCTGCTGAATTCCCAAGCCTCCCCTTTATTTACCAAAATGTTTCTGAAAGATATGTGAGCTGGAACTTTCCCATGTGTCTCCTGGGTGTCTCTCACCCATCACACCAGAGAAAACAGCAAGGTGCTAAAAGGCCCGAGAAACCAAAGAGCTGACAAGGCTGTGAGATGCCCTTTCAAGCACCCTCCTCTGGAACCGCTGTCTTTAAGAGCGAGCGTTGGCCCCGAGGGGAGCAGGCTGTGCTAACAGACCCTCCCTGCTGCCTCTCCTGACGCTCCTGGGGCCTCCAAGGCTGCCCCATCTTCAGCCCCTTCTGCCCTGGGCGTGGGAGAGTGGTTGTGGGCAAGTGCAGGGGCTGAGTGGGCAAGAGGCAGAGTCACAGAAGCAGAGGATGTTTTGGGACCTCGAAGGGCATCCACGGGTGGCTGAGTTTGTCTTGCACTGGGGCCCTGGAGGGGCTGGC
>NW_008611300.1:0-1936 GCF_000691845.1 Merops nubicus
TCTGTGGGTGGGAAAGGGCAGTGGAGGTGCCCAGGGGTCACTGCAGTGCCTCATCCTGCAAGTCACTGCCACCCTTCGACTCCCACTGGCTTTACCGAGTGTGACAAAAAGCCACTTACACGGACACGGGGCAACGCAAGGGCAAAAGGGTTTCCCAGGCTCTACAGATCCCAAAACATGTGATTCCCAATGGGATGGCCTTGCCCAGAGCTTGCTGATAGTGGTGCAGAGAGTTTGGGTACAGATGCTGGTACTCAGGGGCTTACCTGAGTGTGACACCCCCGACTTTGTAAAGGAGAGGGGATACAGTTCCCGAGAAGGCTGGACCACTGGCTCTGTGGGGTTTGTGGGGAGTAGCAAGCACCCACAATAGTATAAAAATGTGAGAGCTGCTTGCTGTGCTCCCCAGGTTAGTGGGAGATGGGGGGCCGGAAGCTAGAGTGGGCACAGGGGAGAGGTGTCTCATCTGATGTGGCGGCAAGACATCTTGTACTCAGCGCAACAAGGAATGAGGTGGGTTAAGGCTTTCCACAGGTCAATTTGTCAGCACTCTAAGATGTTTTTGCCATGCTTGTGTTGGACATGGACAGTGCTTCACTGCAATGCTCCACTGCTCTCTGTTTCTGTGCTGACCCGCTGTTCCTCAAATACCAGCCAGAGATATCTAGGTCATAGCAGAGGTCTGGGACATATGGGAAATGGTATATGTTCCAGGGTCTCCTGCAGAACTGCAGAAGCTTCTATGTAAGCTTGGGCAAATATAGTCCGATCTCTTAGGAGACAGGGGAGCCACTGTGCTGGCTCTTAGGAGGCTGCAAGTGCCTTCCATGGCTGTTCTGGGCCATTTGAGCTCATGGAAGATGTTCACTCTCTTCTAAATACCATTAACCTGGGCTGTTCCCTTGCTGTGCCCTCATCTGCAAAGCATCAAAAGCTCAGTCAAGTCCTGCAGTGCTGTCTGCACTCACTGGCTATTCTGGATGACTCTGACAGAGCCCAGCAGCTCCTCAAGTCACCCTGAGTGATGAATGCCAAGAGGAGGGCTAGTCTTGCACAACAGACAGAGAGGACATGCAACCTCCAAAGAGCTAGAAGTGGCCAAGGAGCCTTTAGGGCTCCAAAAATGCACACAAGGAGAATATAGGAATGCTTAATCACAGCTCCACAAGGTGCTGTCAGGCACCAAGGAACCAACTGTAATGAGTGTGTCACCCATCAGGGATTGGAGAGCTGGAAATGGCTGCTATTCTGTGACCAGACCCCATACGTGAGTTCAGATGAGCCAAAGCAGAGCTATTAAAGCCCTGTGGTCCCACAAGCAGTTTCCACTCACTGAGCTCACTCTCCAACGTGAGGGGTTGCACCAGGCTCCTCATTCTGCCCTCAGACCCAGAGTTCTGAGCAACTCCTAGTCTGTATTACGCAGAGAACACAGAAGGTATCTCACACTGAGAAAACTAAGGCAGAAATCTCCAGCTATAAATAAAAGGTATGGAAATTTGAAAAATGGCTAGTCCACAGCAGGCATAAGGCAGCATCAGCAAACCTGAGGCAGTAGCACTGTAATGCTTTGCACCACTGAGGATCTGGCTCTGAGGGGGTTGTTCTCTGAATTTGCAGTGCTGGGGAGATTTGCACAGGGCTGATTGAGAGTGTCAACAGGATGGATGTGGTTCATGTTTGGGTTCTCAGAACTCAAAAATTGGTGTTTTTATTTTTAACATTCTTCATAAAGACTTGTCTGTGGTGATTTCCTCTGCTGACATTCAGCCTCTGCTGCCACATTACCTCTCCTGCCCCACTGCCGAACACTTAGAGCCCAAAGCCTTTTGTGAAACAAGCTCCTGCACTGGAAAGACAAAACTGGGATGCTCAGAGTGCTCAGCTCTCTCTGGGGGAACCAGACTGGGGAAAGGAGGCCAAGATATGCAAGTGT